>NW_015540872.1:706781-713583 GCF_001515605.1 Sinocyclocheilus anshuiensis | reverse complement strand
CTTCAGTCTGTGTGCATTGAATTTATTTAATACACGAGTTTCACAATTTGAGTTGAATTACTGAAATGAACTTTTTCACGACATTCTAATTAATTGAGATGCACCCGTATTTGGTGCTTAAGAAAAAATTATTATTAGTATCAGTGTTGAAAACAGTGCTGCTTAATATTTTGTGGAAATTGTGATACATGAAAAATTGAAGGGGGTCTGAATACTTTCCGTACCCACTGTATATTCTTTTATGAACAAAAATTTCAAAAGAAAAGCATTTATTTAAAACAAATGTTTGGTAACAATGTTTGATGAATTAAATGTGTCTTTGCTAAACAAAACTATTCATTTAAAAAAAAAATTAAAAACACACTCGTAATTTTAAACTATTTATTATAGCTCCCCGTTTGACAGTGGCATATTAGCAATACAAACTGTCTTCCATGATCCTTTAAGTCAGAATACTGCTGTTTCTGCTTTCCCTCAGCACAGTATAGGTCTTGTTTGAAGCTAAAACACCAAGGTCTGACCATGCTGCAGTCGTAAGGAAACAGCGCTGCAGGGAGTCCGTTCTCCCAGAAATGAGAGCCAGCGATAAGAGCTAATATTAGCTAACATGTGATCATGCCTTCAACAGCGCCATGCTACGCTTAGTGTACTCTGAGACCGTCTGAAGCGATAAAAAGGTCAGTGAGGCCTGCGATGATTTCACTTTCACACTTTTGCTAATGAGGAACAGACGTTACTCACAAGAAGCTCGGCTGACAACTAACAATCTAGGAAAACCAAAGGCAAAAACAATGATTTTCTAGCAGCTTTAAATCACAGCACAAACTACACCAACTCCACCTTTTTAAAAGTTAAAAATAAAAAAAGAAAACTATACCAGTAGATGTATTATTTAATATTATTATTAATAATGAAATTATAATTAATTTAATTAATATCTATGGCACAAAGTTAAAATAGTCAAAAATTATTTTGTATTATTAACATTCATTTTAAAGCAAAAATGGAAATCTGCTACTACATAATATTTGCACAAAACTCCATGAAATGCCATACTTATACTTCACAGCTTGGGTTGCATCACAATGACGTCAACTAATCCATTTCGGTCTGAGTCACATGCCTGACTGGCGCTGATCATGGCCCATGTCATGACGCTAGTTTGAGATCAACCAGTCTGCTTTTGTAGTGAAGTCATCCTTGTGGCACCGTGTGTAGCAGTCAAGCAAAGTAATGCATCACTGCAGTATCTTCAACCAAATTTTGACAGCAATCAATTATGTTTTCTGACAGCGTAACTAACGAAGAATGTCACGCAAGCACCTAACATTCTGTCGCAAAGCGGTGTGAGTTAGGAGGCTGCGCATACTTTCCCATGCACATCCAGGAGGTCCATAGAGACCGAGCAGGAGTGGAGGGACTTCCTCTTTCAGAGGTCGGATTCTGGCTTCTCCATGGTCATTAACCCAACATGAAACCTCCCTGAGTAACACACATCTGAATGGGAAAGCCTGGAGTCAGAAACAGCTGGGCTGCGCTTTCTCACTGGCAAAGACTTCTAGAAACACTCCGACAGGAATGGTCTTCCATGGTTTTCTTTGGACTACTCTAATTTTTACACATTTAGTACCAGTGGAAATTGGCACTATCATCCTACTAAACCCCGTTTCAGATAGCATACACACTTAAAAACTTTCACCGCATGCTGAAGTGTGTTAGGTTAATGTATAAATGTAGTCTGATTTTCATTACTATCTGAAGGTGTTTTATTCAGTATGCTAGTAACAGATCATGATGAATTGATGTCAACAAATGTTGATTATTAAGCTCAAATGTGGCACTGCCAGCAGCAGTTAAGCATTAGTAAAAATCACAAGGGTATAAGGTGATCGAGCATATTAATCCACTTGAATTCCTCTCTTGCTAATGCTTGCAAAAATATGGACAAAGAAAGCAATATTTCAGCAAGTCTATGATCAAACTGGTTTATGGGGAGGAGACTGTGACACACACAAAAAAAACACAGCAATCTGGCATGATTGAAACGAAGATACAACACTACTATGATAAAGAAAGCAATTAAAGAGAAAACACCTGTTCTGATATTGATCTGCTGCTTTAAGCAGATCAGACTGATTCAGTGGAAACATCAATTGTATGTTGCTGCTTTTAAATCCAACAAATATACTTTTAATATCTAAGTTCACACTATAAATTAATTAGCTACTGACAAGCTTGTTGCACACTCACCCTAACATTTATCATTGGGTTTCTTCGCCAAGATAAAATAGTTGAACGTATACCAAAAAGATAAGAAATTCTGATTTCCTATTAAATGTTCATCACAAAAACAAATCAGCTTCCTCAGGCATGTAACTACATTTTCTTGAATTACGCCCAAAATAGTTCATCGACGTGTTGTCAGTCGCGCCAAGTTATTTAACACACTGTTACCCTGTAATCTGCTGTAATATAGCTGCCTTGCTAAAAGTTCATTGGGACAAACTATGAGAGATGAGACAACTTTACGAGAGACAGATTTAGAAAACTCTACTCAGTTGTCTACCTAGACACCATTTTGGGGCATCACAGGCACATACAGTGGGTACGGAAAGTATTCAGACCCGAGTGTCACAGCAAAGGGTCTGAATACTTAGGACCATGTGATATTTCAGTTTTTCTTTTTTAATAAATCTGCAAAAATGTCAACAATTCTGTGTTTTTCTGTCAATATGGGGTGCTGTGTGTACATTAATGAGGAAAAAAAATTAACTTAAATGATTTTAGCAAATGGCTGAAATATAAAAAAGAGTGAAAAATTGAAGGGGGTCTGAATACTTTCCGTACCCACTGTAGGTCACCTTTTCTTGTCTTGTGAGTACTGGAACAAAACAGACTACAAAACTGAAAAAAATAGTGGTGACAATGTGTTTCCCCTGCCATTATATTAGGGGGGCGGCAGATTTTAGCGTCTGCCGTCTCACTAAATGAGGACATAAATACATGAACAACATCTCCAGAACTTCTCTGAGAGTCACTTCATGAGCTTTTGACCGTTTTTGTTCAGTAGAATGTACGTAACAGGCTGCTACTACTAAAATTATTAAAACCTTATTTTTAAGGAATAATCATACAATATTTTTCAATGTTTTAATTGTAATATTAAATGACCTTTACTTTACAAAAAAATAAAATTAGTTTAATTTTCATTACTTAAAAGATTAAATTAATGTTTATGCCTTAAAAAACTGTAAATACACAACACAGAATTTCTGAGCAAAAAATCATAAGGCACAATAAAACATAAGGTTGGAGAAAATAAAACATTTCATAGGGCCCTAAACATGTAATATTTGTTAAACTTTTAATAAATTGATGTTAAATTGTTTAAGTTTCATGATTTTAATTAATTAGACATGCATTTTGACTAATACAATTTTATTTAACCATTAAAAAGGAGTCCATAAAATTAAAAAAAAAAAAAAAACGCCGTAAACCTAGGGGAAACACTGCGAAAATCTGACTTTTCCAGGTTTTAAAGGGGTCATATGATGCGATTTCAAGTTTTCCTTTCTCTTTTTGGAGTGTTACAAGCTGTTCGTGAATAGATAAGATCCCTAAAGTTGCAAATACTAAAACCCTCTCAAACCCAAAGAGATATTCTTTATAAAAGTTAAGACTGATCCACGCCCTCCTAAAACGCCTCGTTCTAACACGCCCCCCACATGTCTACATCACGATGTGGGAAGATTGGCATAACACTGCCCAAATGTTCACGCAAAGAAAGAAGGCATAACTTTATTGTTGCTGCCACCGCCGCCACCATGTTGTGAAGACGCTGTGTGTTTCGTTGTGAAAGCGAAAATACTTTGTTTGGCCTTCCAAAAGAGGACACGACTAGTGCAGTTTAGCGATCTCCACTTCAATAATCTATTCTCAGAAAAGTGTAATTCATCAATTGTTCATTTACGACAGAGAGAGAGAGGCTGTGTATGTATGAAATACCACCGGTTTGCCGCGTTTCTCTATTAACAGTGAAGCTGTGGCTTTAATTCCTTTAGAAACAATTATGCTACCAGCTCCTTGTTGAGAAAGATAATGTAGCTCTTGAGCGATAAAGCTATTTAGTTGATAAAACTGCGGGGCAGCGCTAAAAAGTTTGTTCCTGAATGTCTGAGCTCGGCCGCAACGTGATCTGTGTGTGTGACTGCACTTAACATCAAACTGCTTCTGTTTCACACAAATGCTGGCACAGCTGAATGTCTGAGTGCGGCCGCAACGTGATCTGTGTGTGTGCGTGAGATACAGTGAAGACAGCGCGTTAGTTTAGAACTCTTCTAAATTTTTTTTTTAATTGTAGAGCATGTGTTAATTTGTGCAATGATAACCTACCAGCAATGTAAATGATTTTTTAAATATATTAGAATGAGTACATTACAATATAAATTGATTAGAACAAGTACATGATTATTTATGGACTTAAAAACAAGATGCAAACAATCAGAATGTTGTACCTGGTTGGGAGTGCACAATGTAAACATGAAACATATGCCATTACCTATATTGTACTGTGGTACAGTTATGGAGGCCCTTCATAATGCAGAGGTCAACTGCCTGCTCTGCCAATAGTTAGAAATGGCACTATAGTAAGCAGTGTTTAATAAACAGCTGTTTTACTAAATTCTGCTGAGGTGAAATTCAGTGCAGTCATGTATCGTGATATGTATCGTATCGTGGCCTCTGTATCGTGATACGTATCGTATCGTGACTTTGCTGGTGATACACAGCCCTACTAGAAATCAGTGGTTAAGTTGTATTTACAACACTGTTCCAGAACAGTTCAAACCAGCGCAAGCTGTGCATTTTATGGAGGACTGTTTCCTGGTAGAGTAGACTACAATGCCGGCTGTTCTGACTCACAGTCTGCAAGTACGTTTTCATATTTAAAGATATTGCCACTAATGATTCAAACTAGGGCTGCACGATATATCGTAATCTCCATCACCTGCGTGCTTTTACATGGAGCAGCATTTACTACACAGAGCCGTTGTTCACTGACAAGATGCACAAAACCACGATCATATTTTGCGCATGTTTTGCGCAGCTTGGCTCTGTGTAGTAAATGATGCCCAGTTTTGAGCAGTGTAGAGTAGCGCTTGTTGTTTGTCATTTCTCCGATCATAAATGCAGACATTGTTTTATGTTTACGCGGTGCAATGCAACGCAACGCTTAAAAAGACAGTGCAAGTCATTATAATCCGTAATTATGTCCCCACTGGATGCAAAAAATGCCTCGTTTATAATGGGTGTTATTGGTTTTGTCTCATCACGCCGGGACACAGCATCACAGTATGGTAAGGGGCATAACATTTCCGTCACAGGCTTGAGGTATTCGGCCAATCACAACGCACTGGATAGCTACCCAATCAGAGCACACCTCGCTTTTCAGACCGATGAGCTTTGTAAAAATCGTAAGAAAGGCGGGGTATAGAGGAGAAACAATAATGTACAGTATGTGGAAAATAATGTGTTTTTTGAACCTTAAACCACATAAACACATTTCATTACACCAAATACACAAAATAATGTTCTTTTTAGCAACATAATATGACCCCTTTAAGTGCTACAATCAGATCCCCAGTGCATCTACCAGCCAAGGAAACGTGAAAAAGATTAACCCAATAACTTTGTTTTGGGAAGCCTTTTTCTGCAAGCGTCTGAGAAAAAAAGCATGTCTGATTTCGCTCCCTTGGTGATGTGGCAAAGGGATCTCATTATAATATCACCGCCCCACTCAGTACTTACATGTATAATTACACTGTAACAAGGACACCTTAAAATAAAGTGTAACCTAAATTACTTACATTTTAAGCCTTCTACACACTGCACAATTTTAGCAATCCTATAAGCAACCAAACATTGTGTATAGTACAAAGTGCTTTTCAAAGTTGCTTGTCTAAGAAAAGAAAAGAATTTAAAGGTGACATATCATGAAAATCTGACTTTTCCAGGTTTGAAATGCTATAATCTGGTCCCAGGTGCATCTACCAACCAAGGAAACGTTAAAAAGATTAACCCAGTAACTTTGTTTTGGTAAGTCTTTTTCTGCAAGCATCTGAAAAAACGAGCACGTCTGATTTCGCTCCCTTGGTGATATGGCAAAGGGATCTCATTATTACCGCCCCTTAATCTTTAAGTTTACACCCACAGCACCGTCATTTTGATTTCGCAAATGACAACTGTGTACTAGTTCTAATGCCATGGCGAAAGTTTGAGCAAAGCATGCTAACTGTTCTGTCTTTGGCTGCACAGACGAGCACAGAACTCTATTTACAGTCCCAGCCTCAGAGGAGACAAGCGGTGGATTTATTGATTTATTTAATGTACAGTGGGTACGGAAAGTATTCAGACCCCCTTCAATTTTTCACTCTTTGTTATATTGCAGCATTGAAGGGGGTCTGAATACTTTCCGTACCCACTGTATATTGCTGCTGCCACACAGAAATTAAATAAACATGCAATTTTTTTTTTGACATAACCGACTGTTTTTTGTAACTCGTGTGTGTTTTTAACGTAAACTTGTGTGTGAATGAGAACTCAGTTAGTACTCGCATACTGTGACAGCCTCTTTCTGTCCGTGTGCTTCGGATGTGTGCTCTCAGAAAACCGTACATCAGAAGTTTAAACTCATATAGTTTAAAACGCATGATTTCAGCGCAATAAACATGATAATCAGAACCAAAACAGATGTTTTTAGCAGGTCCGAGCTGTAATGGCGCAGCTCTATTCTGGAAAAGGGGGC
>NW_015540872.1:695799-706689 GCF_001515605.1 Sinocyclocheilus anshuiensis | reverse complement strand
ATAGGCATTTTCAAAATGATGTAATAAATGATCTGTGGAGTATTTTGAGCTGAAACTTCACAGACACATTCTGGGGTCACCAGAGACTTATATTACATATTGCAAAAAGGGGCATAATATGTCTCCTTTAATGCAACAGAATTATTTTTACATTTATACTTCAATTTTCTTATAGAATGCATGTTTTTTTTTCTTGTGTAACATTACAACAGTGTCAAATACAAAAATCACATTCACAAATTTAGCATTCACTTCAATGAATGAATGAACTGAGACAACAGGATGGCTTCAAACCGTTTTTCGGCTACAACTATTGAACTGTCACCACAGCCAGACAGAAAACCTTACAATGTCGTTGACCGCTTATGATATTCACACAACAATCATGTTTCGCATATCACATGAAATGCAGAAGCCATGTTGTTTTTCTTATGTTGCTAACTACTAACATGACTTAGCCTACTTAAACTTTGGGAAAACATCTCAAAATCCTAATCAATTTATTTATTATTTTAACAATGGAGTTAATATATAATAATTGAACAAAGAAAATATAAGCATCATTAATTTTTTTAAATACTAAAAACACAACCTGTTCCTTCTACTAAGACATAGCAGTAATATTTCAAATATATACATATTTATATGTTTACTTTCTTAAAGTTTAATAGATTTCTATCAGTACATGAGGTACTGATTAATGTAATTAACTGTCTGAGAATAATGTAATGTCATAGATAAAATAAAGCGAAATTATACATTTGTGTTATGAACATTCTATTTACCCTTTATGGTTAATTGTGATGTGTATATGTTGCCATTTTGATAACTAAGCAGGTAAAGTTGCAATACAAGTTTTGTCCCATGTCTCAAGAATGAGTGTAACAATAACTGAACCTGTTACTGCAGTTTTTACTATAAATAACCTGGCATTAACCACCCATTTCCTCAACAACTAAAATGACATAATGATTCTGAAAACAACTTCTTACACTAGAAATGTCATTTTCATTAGCACAGATTTGGCAGAAGAAACACTAACTACAGCAACTATGGTATCCTGGCAGAAACATTTCTAAGGGACTAGTCAACTATCCAGAAGAAAGGGGGGGGGGTGGGGAACGTGTGTCAATATTGTTTTACATACTGTTGCATAACTTTGTTATGCAGTCTTTAAATATATTCCTAGTCACTACATAACCTTTGAAACTCCAAACAAACAGCTCAAGTATTTCAATCGCCTGCTACGGTTATTAATTTGGTTTAACTCAAGTCTAATATGCAACAGTTTACGAAAGTGTTTCTCATGCCTATGAACTATATACAGCACTTTCGCTACAGAGTTTTAACTCTTACTACATGCATTAACTCCAACATTTCTCCTTATATGTCTGTTTTTACGTTTAAGCAGTAATTTTCTTAAATAAAGGCGGGGAGTTAAAGTGACGCAGGCCTCGCTCGGATTCCTGAACCCCCTTTTCCGTTTATGGGGTCCCCATTTCTGTGAGCAAGAGCCACCCATATCTCCTAAACACCCTCACATCTTTTTAAAGGGCCGAAAAGCACCGAAAAGATTCCGACATCTATCCGCTTACCTGGATAAACTGGATGGTTAATGCTGATTTTCCGACGCCTCCACCTCCAACGACCACCAGGCGATATTTCTCCTGCACTGAGCCGTCCTTCCAGCCAGCCATCGGGGACACACTGCTGCTCTCGCTCCGCTGTCTAAACACACGCACACCGAGACACTTTACTCTGTGACAAGCCTTCAGGTGGAGAAATGCAGCGGAACAAAATACGATACGGTGTTTAGGCGATATGTGGACTCAGTGGTAATCCGTACGAGAGGAGAAAAGTACGACCAGTCTGTGGGAAATGCGTTCACTGCTGCCTCAAGTCCATACGCACTCGCCTAAATCGCTACCAGGCACTGCCTGTGCTGCCTGCAAGATGAGGGGAAGATAGGGCTGATCAATCCAGCCAGTACACGCGGCAGGCGCTAGGGGGCGCAGACTGCTATTCCCGCCGGTATGTCTTGGTTTGAAACTCATCATGCGAATGTATCATTGATCTGTTACTAAGTATCCGGAATTGCGAAGTAAACGTTGAAGTCTGCCACTGTCAAACCATATTGTCCCACTCAGTGTCTATGGTGGTCCTGGGCTATCTTATGGTCACTCACTGTTGAATGTCAGTCTGAAAAATACCAAAAAAACCCTCTAAAACGAGCCAAGGCTGGGAGACCAGTTACGACCAGCAAACCATCTTAGGCTGGTTTGCTAAATGTACATACATTTGAATCGTCTCAATCAGTGGTTCTCAACCAGAGCACTGGAGCCCACTAGGGGGCTCGCACAAGTCCAAGGGTCTGCAAGATGCATGGCTTCAAATGGTTATTTAAAAATACTACAAAATCTGTTTTAAAATAAGTTAAAACCACAAAAGAAAAAAGCATTTACCCCAACAACTGCCATTTTTATTTAAGAATCAGGGTTCCCACAAGCTTAGAAAACCTGGATATGCAGGGATTTTAAAAGTGTGATTTTTTTTTTTGTAGACCTTGAAAAGTTATGGAAATTAGTCAAATAATAAATAGTCATGGACATTTCTATAATAAATATAATTTTTTTGTAATTATAAAACAAACTTAAAAATCTTGTAATCATGCATTGCAGTTCATTAAAAATATTATTTAAATAACGTAAAAAAAATAAAATAAATACTGCTTATCAATCATATAGTTTTTGTAGGAAAAAATAAGTTTGAAAACAAGCAGCACTGTCATTACATCCAAAGTAAAAGAAATATCTTAGCCTACATACATAGGGGGTCTTCAGATATAGTTTTGGACAATGGGGGGCCTTGGAATTAAAAAGGTTGAGAACCACTGCTCTAAACTGTCATTATACATACAGTACTCAGCATAAATTAATACACCCTCTGAAGCTTAACAAATTCAGCTATTACTTTTTATTTAGAAGACATATTAGTGTTCTTTGGAGATACAATGTTCCAAAAAAGAATAATTAAAATTATTCAGGAAAATAATATTTTTTATTTTTTTTATCACAGTGATAAAATGTTGTGTGGCAGAAATGAGTACACAAATGAGTTACAAAATAAAACTAAATAAAAAAGAAATTCTGGTGCAAGTCAAAGGCCATTTTTTATCAACAGGTGGGTGTGTTAAACCAAAACCATTAAAGAGGAGTCATTTCTTGACAATTAAACATGTTACATATAGCCCACTGAATCATTCTCAGACTAACACTGTCAAACAGTGTCAGAAACACAAAAACATTGAGCTTGTGACAAAGTCCCTGAAATAATCAGGCATTCCCTTTAAGCTGTCATGAGTAAGAAAAAGAGCCGTGTACCAAGCAAGTGTTTTAGAGCTGGTAAAAGCTAGGGCTGTGTATCGGCAAGAATTTGGCGATACGATACGTATCACGATACAGGGGTTGCAATACGATATGTTGTGATATATTGCGATACTGTAAGCAAGACGATATATTAAGATATTTCTTATTTTAGGAATAGGAGAATAGGATATAATTTTAGGAAAACTGTCATTTAGAACACCATGTGCAAACCTTGGCAAAAAAAAAATTATATATACTCTCTGTATATACAGTGGGTACGGAAAGTATTCAGACCTCACTTTTCAACCAAATTTTAACGTTGTTTAGACGTCTGGCATTTACGTCTTTTCGACGTCTTTTCAACGAGTTTTTGCTGAGTGGGATCTAGCGGTTGGGATATAAACTCAAAACGAAACAACTGCCATGAATCTTGTATACATTTTTTTTTTTAAATATAGATATTGCGTTTTTGAGAATCTATACAGTATCGCCATGCTGAACAAAATATCGCGATACTCACGTGTATCGATATTTTCTTACACCCCTAGTAAAAGCTATGACAAATGTGACTGTTTGGCAACTGAACTGTTGCCAAAGCACAAAAAAAACTAATTTAGTGTTTTCCAAGGCTCATATTTACAAAATAAAGACGTCTGGGAATCCTGAGGTCTCATGAGACCAAGTCAACCATTTCGGATTTAACAGCTTCCAAAAATGTTCTGGTGTTGCTAGAGGAGGAGTACAGTAAAATGTGCCTGGTTCTCACAGTGAAGTTTGGTGGTGGTAAAGCTCTTATATGAAATGTGTAAGTGCTGAAAATGTGAAGGAGTTGTTCTTTATCAGTGCTGTCATGAACTCACACTAAACCAAAAACTTGAAACGGAAGATGGCACCCTCTCCTCATTCCCTGCATTGATGGGCATTTTTTCAACATGACAACTACTATATACATCCTCACAAGATGAAAATCCTTCAGTGCACAAGCATTTCACCCAGTCTCAACACTCTTGAGCACCTGTGGGGGATTCTGTAGAGATGAGTTGAGCAACACTCCCCATTAAAGACCAGGGCTCACCCTCCAGAAGTTAAACAGGACAGATGTGACAATTTGTCATGAACTTGTTAACTCAATCCCAAGAAAGTACTTAAAGTTATGGAGGACATATGGTGAATTTAATCAAGGGTGTACTCTTTTCTCCATTTAAACAAAATTGGCTAATTTACTTATTTTACAGATATTAATGACATATATTTCTGTTTTTATTGAGTATATGTTTAATACATTTCAATTTTGCCATCTTTCCATACATTGTATTAGTGATCATTAAGAAAAAAAACGTTTGTATTTGTTCAGAGGGGGTGTACACTGAGTACTGTAGTAATAATATTCATTGTAATGTTGAAAATGAACTGTATGATCTCACTAGGTTTAATCTCTTTTATTGTATGGGTTGTTTGTTTCCTCTCCTAAAGGGAAGCTTCTGTAAATGATTTTATCTGTCTACGGAAATCTGAAAAGGACAACCAACAACACAACACCTGTTTGTGTGACAAATATAACAATTAAGGCCCTTTTCCAGCCACTTGAATGTGCGGGGTTTATAATGGAGCTGTTTATTTCCACAGCTGCAGAACAGTGACCCGACACTTACTTACTGAGGCCAATTCTATTTATATAATATTTTTAGTGAAAATATTCCCCTAAAAATTGGGACACCACTACTATGCTACTATACGTCACCATACGTCGTCTAGCTTCTACAATACACACATCTGTACTGGTGTGCTGGTGTGCATTAGAGCCTTTAATTACCGTTCTATATTAATGCGCTGCTTACTGACACAAACACACACACACACACATATATCAGAGATCGCGCAGCTCACACATCCAGGAGCAAAGAAACGTGTCAACGCTGCCCCACGACTTTTATTAATAACAGTTTAAATACTGAAGCACTACATTATATTTTCCAGCAACAAGAGGATAAAATCGCTGTTTTTGAAGTAAACTCACTCTAAACAGAGCAACGCACAGACGCGCATACACGCAACTTTCATCTCTCTCTCTCTCTCTCTCTCGAATTGGCAATATTTGAGAAAAGGGTTTAGCGATTTCTAATTATTGGGGGGACTAGCCCTCCTCAATGTCTACGGTGGTTATCGCCCTGATCAGACATGAAAATATGTTGTGGCACTATCGTGCAGTCTGTAATGATATGTGACGTTAGCAAACTTTAGCGATTTTTTGCAAACATTTCTTTGAGCAACATGACCGTAAATATGAACTCGCGATTGAATGTAACATAATTTTACTTTTTACTTAAGATTACTTTTCGTTAAAATCTTTATTAATGCCAAAAAAATGCTTACATTTGTGTCTTTTTGTTCTCTCCGGCAGCCATATTGCCACTGAAGCCGGTTTACGTTGAGATAATTCATACCCCTTCGTTTGAAGTGTGGTCCCGAAAAATCTTCGTTTGAAGGGCTATCGGGCCCTACCCCTCCAACCAAAAGAGAATCGAGACACCCCTACCCCTTCACGTGAACGCGCGAAACGGAGGGGTAGGGGAAAGGGGAAGGGTAAGGGGTAAAATTGGGATTGGGCCTAGTCTATTTTAACACAATGACCCATCCTAATAAAACCCCAACAGTCCTCTACATGTCATGACTCGGTAGTATGACCTCTGGAGGTCTTCACAAAGAGGGCCTGTGAAACAACAGAGGAGGAGTTTTTACAACATGAGGAAGCATCAGCTGTGAAATGTAAATCCTGTAAATACTATACCACTGAACTCCAGAAATGTCATTGTTAAAGGATACTGTGGTTTGCATACTCTTTATTTTCACACGCAATGGTTTGCATACTCTTTTTAGCAGTATCTTGTACACAGACTGTCGGAAAGATTTTATTTTGAGTAGCAGAATCAATCAATTCCCTTTGACTCCTTCACTCGCCCCAGAGGAATTTGAGGAATTTCAATTAACTGGTAATCCAGAACTCCCAGATTCACATGGTCTCAATGCAGTCGCCGGGAGGAAAGCAACAACAGGAGTTCTTTCCACCTCCCACAGTCCTGGAAACCAAAAAGATAACGAGTGTACATGTTGCATAAAACATCTGATTATTATTACTTTTCCAGTTTTCTGTTTGAATATATTTGAAAAAGCAGTTTATTCCTGTGAATTTTCAGCAGCATTCCTCAAGTCTTCAGTGTCACATGATCAGAAATCATTCTAATTTGCTAATTTTATGACCAAGAAACATTTTTATTATTATTATCAACAGTTGAGCTGCTTAACAATTTTGTGAAAACCACAACTTTTTTTCAGGATTCTTTGATGCATAAAGAGCTCAGAGGAACAGCATTTATTTTCAAATAGAAATCTTAAATGTCTTTACTGTCTCCTTTGATCAATTTAATGCATTCTTTCACAGTAAAATAATTTCTTTCTTTCAATAAATAAATCTTACTGACCCCAAACTGTTGAACATAGTGTACATTAGTTGTATCATACAACTAAGAGTGTTATGACCATTTATCAGTACGGAGTGTGATATTGCTTTTAGAGTTAATAAAATATCATGCAAGATGAAAATGAATACAAAGTGACACAAGTACTATAAATTCAAGGAACAAAAACCTCTTAATGCAAAAGTCGAAACTCTGACACCATGACTCACAACGCGGAACAATTCTGTTATTACTATACATGTATGATTAATAGTCACCTACTGTGTTTGTAATATCAAAACAGAAACTGTAGCTATAGCTTTGTCATTTTGTGATTCACCACTCATTTAGTCACTAATTACAAAACGAGGCTAAGCAATCACTGCAGCATTTTCAAAGGGCAATAATACTATAAAACATTAAAACAATTTCAATATTGTGAAATCCCCATGCAGCATAGAGGTTTATTCTTCTGTTTTACAATCAAATATTGTAAACGTATTGAACATGTTCAAACGTGTGTCTCATGAGAACTAAAGGAGCTGAGAAGTTACAATATAGATCAAAGTCTCATTCTGAAATTGCTTTCTTGGAAAAAAGCTAACGTGTAAAGACATGTCAAAGAAACCAATCAAGCTACAGCTTTGTGTCACTGCTAGATGGAGAGTCTCGAGTGCTTTAATTAGCCTATGAGTTTTGAATAACAGTATAGAATATAACGGTAATGTCTTCAGTTGTTGCACAGCATTTTAAGCAGGGCCTTCATTACATATGTGAAAAACTTTACGAAAAGCTGATCCCCTCCAATTGATAGTGTTTGCTTAGAACTTTATTACCTCATTTTCCCTAGCTATCATTTGATTATATGTGGAACATTTATAACAGTAAGTTTGAGAAACTCATAAAACTCCATTAACGTATTTTTTATGTAAGTAATGTTCCTCGTTATAAAAGCCTAATGGAATTAAATGAAGGACTTACATAAAGTCACATCAGCACTTTTCACATCCATCTCCAACACCCTACATGAAACTGGAAGCTACTTAAATCTAATGTATCATTTACATCAAGAACTGCTTCCACTGCACTTTAACAGACAATGACTGGTGACCAGGTACAATGCAGTGACTAAATGCACTACCGTTCAAAAGTCTGGGGTCAGTAAGATTTTTTATTTTTTTTGTGTGCGTTAAAGTAATATTCAGCAAGGATGCATAAACTGATCAAAAGTGACAGTATGAAAAAAGATTTCTATTATATATAAATGCTGTTCTTCTGAACGTTCTGTTCATCAGTGTTAAAAAAAAAATGAATCACGAGTTCCCCCAAAATATTAAGCAGCTCAACTATTTTTAACGATGATAATGATATAAGAAATATTTCTTGAGCTTCAAATCAGCATATTAGATTCTATGCCACTGAAGACTGGAGTAATGGCTGCTCAAAATTCAGCTGTGCCATCACAATTACATTTTAAAATATTTTAAAATAGTAAAGTTATTTTAAATGATAATAATACTTCACAGTTATTGTTTTTATTGCACTTTAAACTGTAGCGTTTATTCACTTGAAAACGAATGTGCCTCCTTATAAGGCCAAATCTACTCGGGGCAAGGCCACAGCCTTGACGCCTTTGTCTTTAATATTATTATAACTACGCAGACATGAAAGTTATGACTGACCACAAGTCTTATGAGCCTAAGTCATCTAAGAGGCAGGAGACCATAACAAAATTATCAAAATTCCAGGTTTTCTTCAAGAGAACACATCCTTTGTTGTATCAACTGTGGTTTGAGGGCAGGACTGTTCTTGACTACTTACAAGCAACCCAATTCATAAAAAAAGGGTTGTTGTAACACTATTCGTTAACAAGAGAATACAAACGCTTTCGTGATATATGGTGTGCAATGTTTATTGAAACAGATTACAGATTAACACTGGGTCAATCCCTTTTAGAGCAGTTAGGAAGAATCGTGTTGGTAGAAAATGTCAAAATGATCCCCTTTAGACATAGTTTGAAGAGCTTAGATCTTGGCCACAGAGCACTGCATGTGTACGGTAGTCTGGAGAGACACAAAAGAAGCGCTAGAGAAAAAAGACAAGACATTGGAGTAACCATAGCGCTTTTTAGTCAAATCTCGCCCTTTCACTCAATGGCCTCAGTCTCTGAAATTTATGCGGCGGTCCTCTTCTGAGAGAGGTTGATTTTATCACCCAGACTCAAAGCCATACCCTATGAAAAAACAAAGAGGAATTATCAATCATGCATAAACTACACAGGCAAATTCAAGAACTGACTGTTGTAAAAAAAATCAATTATGACTTTGTAACTGACCATTAAAATAGACAAATGACTATACATAATCCAAATTCACCTGGCTTTTGGCTCGGATGCGAATATGGCCATTGACTGGGGCATCAGGTCCCATGTGGATTGGCTTTTCAATGCTGACGTTTGCAAGGGCATCCTCCCCAAATATAGAGCGGGCATATAGATTTGCTGCCATAAAGCCACAGATGCCGGACAGGGTCTGAGTTACAAAAGCAAAACATGAGATATGAATGAAATAACATTATAACGTCACAGAAGCATTTACTGTTCTCATCGAGTGGGTACTGTACCTTCTCTGGGGTCAAGCACTTCATGTTGGTAGATTTAAGAATGTGTTGAAGGTAGTCGTTCAGATCTGTGATGTTGGTGTTGACGGTAACCTGTGTGGAAACAAAACGCAGAACAAATTCCAGACATTCCCTCTCACAAAATGGAGATTAACATAGCCATTATCTGCAAAAAGGAATCACCAGACACCCAAGACTTGCCTTATTTTCCCACTCAAATTCAGCCCACATCTGTCTGAACTCGGTGTCTGTGCAGGAGGCCGGCTGAATGTAGTCCATGATATCAATGTGAATGTCGCTGAGGACTACGCAGTTCCTGTCACTGGCTGCTCCTGATATATCATATACTGCAAAACAGGCGGTTTTGTTTATTAAAGTGATTCCACGTCCCTCCTCAACAACAAAAACTTGTACAGGTATGAATAAGGACAGCTCCACAAACCTATGTTTCCAAATATGATGCCATTCTCTGTGGAGGCTACTTTCACATTGGCTTTTATGTTGGCAAAGTCGTGAGGAGCCAATGTAAGAGGAGATGGTTTCTCAACCAATTTAAGATCACCTGGAGATTGAAGAACATGTTCAGTAAAACATGCACCAAACACATACAATAGAGGGTTTTTTTAAGGATCAAAGGAACAACTTGTACCAAGTGTTGCCAGCTCCAGGGTACAGTTCTGTAGGGTGTCGCTAGTCTGATTAACAACCAGGACATCCAGGACAATGTCATACTGATTGACATGGACATAAGCTTCTGCGTACACTGGATCTGAGAAACCAGTTAACTGGGTGACCTGGAAGAAAACATGAGACAGCTCAGTCCGGGACAATGGCTTTCAACCAGGTGGCCGAGGGCCAATAGGGGGCCTTAAGATAACTTAAAATTACTTAAAATAAGAAAAATCAAGCTAAAAAGAAAAATAATAATAAAAATAAGCTAAAAATTCTTCTTTTTTAACTTAAAAAAAAAAAAAAAACAGGGTTCTTACAGCTCTTAAGGTAGACTAAGTTTAAAATGGATATTTCTAGACCTGGAGTCATAATTATTTTTTTTTTTAATAGAATAAGATTTTTGAAGAACATTTAGCTCTTAAAACTTTCAAAGTGTAATTATTTTAAATTAAAAAAAAACCTTCATTACATCTATAAGGGAAGAGGGCCTTCAAATATTGTTGAGGACAAAGGGGGGCCTTAGATTCAAAAAGATTGAGAACCACTAGTCATGGTAATCTAACTGATAAACAAATGCACAAAAATTTAAAAGACCAGAAGCTCACATTTCAAATGAGGATGATGAGTTAATTTGTACTCCTGCCTGATGTGAGGCATTAACAATTTCCATCAGTCGAACCAACATGCCCTCTGGTGGTCAAAGATGACAAACTACAAGCAACCTTTCCAATTATGTTTAAGCTTCGCAACTAGTCGTCATCATCATAAAAATATGGCTT
>NW_015540872.1:691315-695578 GCF_001515605.1 Sinocyclocheilus anshuiensis | reverse complement strand
TTCTGAGGGGGGGGGGGGAAACAAATAACACCACGATTAAATATAATGGTCACAAATAAATGAGCAATGATCAGCTTTTAATCTGTAAGACAAGATCTGACGATATGTTTGTCTATATCTTCACATCGATATAACAATACTATAATTATATTATTAGGTTTCTGATTTCACTAACTACCAGGAAGCGATGCAGAAACGTGCTTACCTTCTGAGACAGTTTCTCCTCCTCCAGTCTGACAGCGAGCATATGGGACAGAGATCTGCGGCATTCCTTGTTAAAGATGTCATTCATGAGGGGCGAGCACTCGGACAGGACCTTGAGGCACAGTGAGATCCGGTCCACATCATCATCTGTGATGGGCTTCTTGGGTAGAGATGACTTGCCAAGATGGAGCACAGTGGCCATGATCAGCATAGCCTCAGCAACAAATGACTAAAGGCAGAAAAAAAAAAACATTTATTCCACCACAAATAGACACATGAATAATTAGAGTTTAGTCACTGTTTTAAAATGAACTTACATTTTGCCTTTTTTTGTCCTCGGCAAGGGCAACATAGCGCAAGGCCACTTTGGTGAGGGTGGTGGCCAATGAGGCAGCAACGTAAAAGTCTCCATTCATCAGGAAACCCCTCAGAGGAGGCCTACAGAATAAATGGATAATTTAGAAATGTAATACGGAGGATAATCTCCATAATGTATCAGTAAGGGGGGGATAATCACCTATCCTCTTCTTTTTTGGATGGTCTGGAGGTGCTCAGGGCACTCTGAGTGACGTAAGTGCCCATTTCTGTCACCAGCTTAGGAGCTGGAGCTGCAGTCACCTCCTCCTCAGGTTTCACCTCTCCAGCCTCCTTTTTCAACTCATTTTCCACAATAGGGATCTGAATAAAAAGAAAGATCTTAATTTAAAACAAATGTTTGAGAGCACTGTAAGGTGTAGTAACATTAATAAAGAATGCTTATCACATTTTTTGTATATTTTAGAACACTTTAGTTGTTTTATATGTGTATTATACACTACTGTGAACTTTTCTGCAAACCTGCATATTTTAATATATTACTATTATACATATTATTAGTAGAAGAAATAATGTTACATTCAGGAATCCCACACTTTGACAAATTAACTCGTCTATGACTTGTAAAGTAATCTTTAGTTTTGAAAAAGAATTTTACAGTGATCACACTCGTTACTCGTTATAATAGTTCCTAGCCAAAGAAAGTTTCTCACTTTCATATTGACTACAGAACTGTACAGATCTTTTAAGATATTATTAATTTTCAAGAATTTTCCAGGCCTGGAAATCACATTTGTGAAATTTCCAGATATTTCCAGAAACATGAGAAGTACCATCATCTTTTTATTTTCCAATACAACACTATTGAACCCTAAAGCCTTTGACTCAATTTCATTCAACTTAATATGTTTACTAATGTTAACGGTGTTAATTTGCTGCTTGTTCCAGACAGGTGTTAATGATGAGCCCTGAATTTAAGAAAGCAATATGAACTGCTGCCCTACAGACCTCTCCCAAAGATCTGCGGACTTCTGTCATGACACTCTGGATGTCTTCTTTAGTGCTGCAATATTCACCCAAAATCCACAGAGCTCCTCTGTAAATCCTGCAACAGAAAAGTCCTTGTTTAAAATCACTGCAATGCATCATGATCCCTTTTATAACCCCAATCGAGTCAAAGTACTATTAAGCAGTCCAGAATAATAGACCAATTAATTTTTAATACAGATGATTTACGCAATTTAATACAGATGATTTACGCAAATTATCAAACTTCTAATGAAGCAGTTAAGCAGCATTTCTTACTTGACCGTCTTGATAGCGTGAAAGACCTCTAGCATCTTCTCAATGATGAGAGGTCTAAGGTTGTCAAACCTCTGAATCGCCTCACGCACAAACTCCAGCACGTCGGCTGCGGCCGCCTCGTTAGTGTCACTCAGGAACTCCATCAGCTGTGGCCACACACAAAACACAAATAGTACATTTAAGAGCAAAGATGAGAACAGTGAGTTTGTTAATCATGAGAACATCTAAAAGGGCTAGATGTATTAACAGTAAATGTTCAATTCTGAACATTTCAATTCAATTCGTTTTATAACAAAATGCTGCATTAATCAATTCTGTTGCTAGTAATTAATGTTTTGAAACAGCTGAAATGCATAAAAAGAGGTCAGAGTGTTCACTCAACAGCCGTACCACAGGGATGACATTGGCTGCCATGTCAGGGAAGCGCACGCTACAGGAGTGGAGAGTGCGAACAAGCAGCTGCCTGTACTTGTCTGTGTCCTCATGCTCAGTCACATTGTTGGTTTTGATGACTTCTTTCTTTAGCACTATAACCAGCTGCAAAAAAAGAACAATTCAGGTCCTTTGCTTTAATCGGAAAGATGATTTGACATTAAATAGTAGGGCTGTGCAAAAAATTGAATGCGATTTTCATGCGAATCTCGTCAGTAAAGCCGCTTCTGTTGTAGCTTGTCAGTGATCTACGGCTGTGTAGTAAATGCCGCTCCATCTGAAAGCACGTGCTGGAGATTTACTACTAATCACCAGAAGCGGCTTTACTGACGAGATTTGCATGAAAATCGCATTCGATTTTTTGCACAGCCCTATTAAATAGTAATTATTTACCACTGCATGAAAAACTTTCATTTTGTTTAGTTTTTACATATAATGAGAGAGTAAATAGGGATGTAAAGCTCCAAAATTATATATACAAACACTAGAATATGGCACATAAATCAGTGATCACACTAGACCAGGGGTGGCGAACGTCGGTCCTGGAGAGCCGCAGCCCTGCAGAGTTTTGCTTCAACCTAATTAAAACTCACCTGCCTGTAGCAGGACCGGAGTTCGCCACCCCTGCACTAGACTTTAAAAAATGTGAAATTTCTTCACACTTGATATGACATCATGCTCTGTGGCACCTTTTATTTCAAACTTAAAAATAACAAACAGAAGTTTCCTGAACTTTGGAATGTATAAAAATGTGAAACTTCTTTGCATGAGCTTGAGTTTCCGGTCTTCCACATTTGCATGCATATGAATGGAAGTCCACAGAACTAAATGTGCAGTGTGACCACCCCACCCCACTCAGATGGACTACTTTTATAGTGCCTGTTTGGCCGTTTAAAGTCCCTGTAAATGTTCCCTTTATTACATGGAAAAGAGAGGCCAATACATTTTTCGACATTTTTTCTTTCCCCTTTTAAAAAAAAGCATATCATAAAGGTTTGTAACGACATGAATAAATGATGATAATGTTAGTTTTTGGGTGAACAATCCTTTAAAATGGAAGGTATTGACACACACCTCTTCTACATTGCGGGATGACACCAGGTCCAGGGCCAGCTGTAGGGTCTTCTTGCGGCCCTCAAGATCAGGAGTGGTCAAAACCCTCAGAATATCCATCACAAGGTCCTATGTATAAGACACAGCAACAAGCTTACTGCTAGGTTTCATTTGTGGAATGAATGTCTCCAAACGAGGTGATGCACTCATGTGTACCTGCAGCACACGCTCATGTGTAGGATGTTCCTTCAACTCGATCAGTCGGTCCAGAACAATGAGCTTAACGTTGTTGTCACTCTCTTTAATGATCAGATCAATGTAGCACTGAGCAGCAGCCTGAAACACAAAAAGAACATGTAAACAATGCCCTTCAACTTCCATTTACCACCATGCAGAAAAAGTATATGAGAACAACTGTGGAGTTAGATGCTGTACCTTGATGGCAGTGGGAGCGCTGGACAGAGTAACCAGAGTTCCAGCTGCTTCATATTTTACAGCAGGACTGGATGACTGCAGCAGGTTGTAGATACAACGGATGAAACGAGCTCTCTCTGTGGGGTTGGCATGGCAGACCTAAACAAATTTAAGAATGTAAAATAGACACTGAGAATGCGTTTAAGACCATCTGGCAGTATGCAGGGTGCGTAAAGCGGAAGAGCTTAGAATTTGATTGAACAACAGGGATAACTGTGCTGTTGAAGACAGCATTTCTGTAATAAAATAGTACATCCAAAATAGAAATTGATGATTTGACGTTGGCTACAAGATAAACAATATAGCATAAAATAGCAAAACACTTGTGGACTTGGACCACTTTCATGGTTCTTATATGTCTTTTCAGGGGCTTGACAGCCCTAAACTAAAAACTAAAAAAAACTAAAAAATAATACTAATAATAATAAAATGTTCCAACAAATAAGAAATACCCATAAACATGTTTTTTAAGAAGCCTTT
>NW_015540872.1:679442-691188 GCF_001515605.1 Sinocyclocheilus anshuiensis | reverse complement strand
AAGAAACTAAATTGTGAAATTAATGGACATTTAGGGTTGTAAAATCCCACCCCTACAGTACAAAATGTAAGGATAAAGTGGTGAAAGTTGTGTAAATGAAGTTATCTGACTGTTTAAACACTGTAATAAATATTCACATCCAAGCATTTATTTATTTATATTAAATATTATTTGCTTGTAAGCCCAAAGTATACTCTGGGCATAAGCCTGGTCAAAGCCTTTCCCATCACTAGACATATAGAAGTAAAATAAAAGAAACCCTGATGTCAAATACTTGCTTTGTAATTAGATGTTCCAAACGTACTAAGAATTGTGTCAGCTAGCTGGTGTCATTTTGTGAGACTACAAGCTGTGGCAGTTAATGTGCAAATATTTTCCCCCAAAAAAACTGTTGTTGAGATCAATTTCAGAGTGTCAGCTACTGTTATGCATTGTTTTTACCCATATTTAGTCAGAGTTAAGTATTATTTAATTGGTTTATACTGAAGTTGCAGTTCTACTATGCTGGGTCTCTGAGGGTTAGACAAGAATGACTTGTGAAGATAGAAGATAGATAGTACTATGAATAGTATTGTGAATAAACAACTCGCCTTATAAATCAGTTCCACGATAACAAGCTGTAGAATGTCTCCGAAAGTATGCACCTGATCAATACAGGTGCTAAGGTAGTCCAAAGCTCGATCCTGCAATAATTATTAGAAGAACAGGTACGTAGTTTCATGAGATTCACATTCTTGTACTAAAAAATATAACTTGTAAAACTATAATAAGACTAAGAAAAAATGAGCATTTATCGGCCGATACCGATATGGTGGCCGATATATCGTGCATCCCTAATACATATATAATATATACATATATATACACATATATGTTATTATATTATATTACATTTATTATATAATAATAATAAAAGTCTTTGACATTTGTTTCTTGCTTGTGCGTACACAAAGATCCATCAACACACCTGTAGATAGTGTAGATGGCCAGGACTGCATTGCGGCGTACATAGCTGTGACGATGCTCCAGACAGGCACGGATCGCTGGCATGAGGGGCTCCAGCAGCTCAGATTCCTTCAGCTTGCACAGGAAGCGCAGGGTGGAGCCACGGATGAACTCATTGGGATGCTGGAGATCCTATGATGCATAACACAGATGGCATATTTGAACAAAGAAATACACACAATATACCTCTTTACAATAAACATTAAGTTGCATATTTCATGCCTACCTTCCTGTAGGCATCACAGACCAAGATCATCTCCTGAAGAAGTTTGCCATCAGGAGTCGTTTTGGGAACAATTTCCCAAAAAACTAGTAATAGTTTCTTAATTGTGTGGTCCTGAAGAGGCAGCACAAACCGAATAATGGTCATTAATAGGCCTGGAAGTTTCTCTCCATTCAGGATCATGATGATGACCTTTTTCAAAGCCTCTGTCTTGGCTTTGATTTCCCCCTTTTCTGTTTTGACAAAAATAAAAGAGGAAAACTGTTACACACGTTTACTACCTTTCGAATATTTGGGGTCAGTAAAATCGTTTTAAAACGAAATTAGAACTTTTATTCAGTAAGGACACATTAAATTGATCAAAAGTGACAGCAAGGACTTGCACAGTGTTATAAAAGATTTCGATTTCAAATAAATGCTGTTCTTTTTAACTTTCATAAAAAATAAAATCCTGAAAAAAAGACAGTTTCCACTAAACAGCAGCACAAGTGTTTTCAACTGTGCTAAAAAATAATAAATGTTTTTGAGCACCAACTCAGCATATTAGAATGATTTCTGAAGCTCATGTGACTCTGAAGACTGGCGCAATGGGGCTCATGACAATTCAGCTTTGCCATCACAAGAATAAATGACATTTTAAAATATATGTAGAAAATTACATTGTAATAATATTTGATTATAATAATTATTTTACTGCATTTTGATCAAATATATGCAACCCTAGTGAACATAAGAGACTTCTTTCAAAAACTTTTGAAAAACCTTACCAACCCCAAACTTTTAAAATGGCATGCATTGCACGTTAATATAAATTTACATTTAATAAATGTAATTTTATTTAATAAACTACCCCACATGAAGATTACCTAAATCAGTTTTCAAGCTGACTTCTGATGGTGGTTCAGAGTCATTGGTGACATTGATGAGTGTGTAACACACATTCTCCGCGGCTGTCATTATGTCAGCTCTTTTTCTCTTCACGAGACTCCACTCAGAGAGAATGAGTTTTCCTGAAACACAGGTTACAACACATCACTAAAAGTTCAAATGAATTGTCAAATATATGACAACGCTATCGGTATGAGGTATACTTTTGGTAGTTTTATGTTCATGCATATACATAAAGTGACCAGACCACTAGCTCAAAGCACTATATAAATTAATATAAATTGTTCGTTTTCATAAGTAAAACCTTTTGTTATTATCAAAAACACAGGTCGCACCTTTAAAAGATTACCATACCCACGCACCTTGTATTTACGTGCCATTCCAAAGCACTTCAAAGAACACTACGGTACTTCCACGGTATATGTATAACCACATGAATTTTAGGTGATTTCAGGGTCTCCTCTGTTAACAAGAATTTTTATATCAATATCCCGTCAGAAGTCTCAAGGTCTGCGGCCGCACAGTATTAATTGAATTAGCAGCTAGTTTACCAGCCGTGGCAGAAGACCAATTTGCACCATGTTGTGCAGTTATTATAAATAAATAGCGTATTAATATCCACACTGCTGTTTGATGATACATCTTGATAACGGACTTAAGGTTATACAGTTATATTACTGATTGCGTGATCATTCGATATCACTGCTACAGTAGCAGCTAGCACGCTAACAGTTTGCGACCAAACCTAACACAGACGACCAGCGCTTCCGTGCTCGAAGCAGCTCAAAATAACAACAAATGTGTCTTTTATTTATGTGCTCTTTTGTAAAGCTGCCAATTGATTACCTTTCAAACAGGGCTAAGGTCTCTCTCTTCTTCTGTGTGCGCATCCGTGTCTGGAGAGATTCTGATCCTTCCGAATGACGTGGAACCTGACCGACTTGGCCACATCAATACTACAGCGAGCCAGAAGGATCAAACCGCACGGCGCGTTACGCAAACGCGAAAGTTTGTTGCAAAGTAGACTGGAGTTGTGTATGTGTTTGTGATTATGTTATGCTTGTTTATACTGGAATATTACACTTAAATTTCCCTGTGGTTTGTTTGCCATCCGCCTTAAAACACCAAAAGAAGAAGAAGAAGAAGAAATTCCCCTGTGTTAGTCAAGATAAGGAAAAATAACACAAGCTATTTGTATATTTATTGGTGTGAAAATACGTTTTTATAGTTAACTAAAACTAAAACCATGAAAATAAATAAATACAAATAAAATATAAAAACCTAAATATATTTCATTTCAGCTAGTTTTTTTACCTTATCTTGATGTACTAAAATAACTGCTAAAATCTATAGACATATTTAAAATGACTATACCTTTAACTAAAATTGAAACGAAAATGGAAAATATAAATATTTTTACAATTGGAATAATATTGGACTATTGAATGTTATATATTATATTCATATTTACAATGCAAAATTTTTGAGAAAATTAATATAAATGTTGAATTTAATCAAATTTAAAGGGATTTAAAGAAGAATTTCTTGTATTGTTCTAATGCCCTTATACCTCTGTTATATGTTATAAATGTATTAATATTTATCATATAATACAATTTATAACTTATTTTTATTAAGGTACACTGTAAGAATAAAATCTGTGGAAAAATGGAAAAAGTACTGGTAATTTTCTGCCAGTACTTTTTTTTTCATTCAGTTTATAGACATTTCCTGTAACAAAACACAATACAGTATAATGTGTAATTCAAAATACAGGGGAAAAAACCTGTAAAAATCAATAAAGACCTTCATACCCTCAAATTAACACAGTATGTTTTTGACTTTTTTAAAGTGTAGCACATATACATTTGTTTATGCATATAATATCATGGCCCACTGCCGAACAGGATATATATCTATATTTCTATAGACATCACCAGTTCCATAAAAGCTTGGAAGATACATTAGTGTACATGATCCTCACATGAGAATGACTGGTGGTTTTATTGACTTGTCTACTCAACCACTTTACTTGTGCAGTTGGAATCATGGCAAAGCTCTTAAGATAGCTATGGGGATTGCAGCACAGAAGTAAAGTAAATGAGGTCCATTTCAATGCATTATGGAGCCAGCATTAGTCTCCAGCATTGGAGATCATAAATGAACCATAATACAAGAACCACAATTTCAAACCAATTTTCCAGCCAAGTGCATCAATTGTTCTTGCTCGTCAATATGGAATAAATATATTACATTTTCATAAACTTCTATATCTGGATCTTTTTACAAATGTGAGTCATCTTAAGACCATTAAAAAAACATTCTTTGTGTTCACGCTTCAAAGGAAACACCACAACTTTGTTCAGAATACAGGTTCTGTTTACCTAAAGCATTGGCATCGGAGGGACTTTCCCTCTTTATAACATTTGTTTTAGGAAAGGGAAAAGGTGTTGACTGAGCAAAGACAAAAGGATCATGGGCCAATCTTATTTTCTACTTTATATTACTTGTCTTATAATCTCTAAATCAGTTAGTTAATAAAATAAAAGCTTCAGTATTATCACTGAATGTTACAAAAGTCTTCAAGTTGTAACCTTGAATTAAAATAATGCTCAAAAAGAATATGATATAATACACTAACAAAATTTTCTTAAAGGTACTGCAGGGGTCTGTGGACAGATCGATTTGCAATAAGAGAGATTTCTCTAAAAATATATGAAGAGTTTATTTGCAAAAAGAGATAACTTTTTTTTTTTTTAAGTCATGTTTGTGTATTATGTTATCATGTTTTTATTGTTTTAGTTAGCTGTATTTTATTTGTACTTAAATCAAAATAACCCAGCTGCAGTTTGATTGAGATTAATTGGAATGCACAATGAAAAAACATGATTTTTGAAAACTGTTAAATGAGTTATCTGTTTTTGCAAAAGAACTCTTCATATAGCCTATTTTTAAACACTACTTGGCTAACACATCAGTTAAGGCATTAGCTAACATGTTAATCCTTTAATGTTACTTAATAAAAAATACAATTCTTCATGTTCACAGTGCATTAGCTAACGTTAACAGTCACAGACACAAATTTGGTTGGTATTTGGTGATATCATCTTTGGTTGATTTTTGCTTTTATAGAGGACATTGTAAAGAATGCAAAGTTCACTGAGAAAATTAGCATAATGTAATAATGATGAGATATTATAGGCTACAGTGTTATAAATAAAACACAATAATATTAGGGGGTTCCTCACAACCTAAGACTCAGGATCCCCATCATTGGTAAGAAACAGTTGACAACTCAGCTGTAGCATAATGTCAATGTTAGTGACCTCTTGTGGTGCGTATGCATTGAAACCATAAGGGCCTATTGTCTCATTGTTGCCGAAAAGGTAGAAGATAGATAGTCAACACTAGCCTATTTACGTGACTGATTAGTGACTTAGCTCAATCATATGCTACAATCGTAGATATAAACAAACAATAAAGACAACGTATATAGCCTATAGATACACACGAATCCAAAGTTTCTAATGATATACACTCACACATAGGATACACATATGCATTGTTATATATTTTCCACATATAGATAGCCTATACTTCAACATGCTTTAGTATTGTTCAAGCACCACATTAAGGCTAGGAAAAAATGACTAGAACTGAAAGATACCGACATAAATTGAAGGCGGCGCGGTTTGGCTGCGTCTCGGTCCCTCGCGCTCTAGTCATTGTTACAAATTGTCGCACCTAGACGGCGACATAGAGCTCGAGTCTGCTAAAAAAACAACAACATTTCAGCCTCTTTTCCTCCTGGCCAAAATGCCTGAGCACGTTTGGGTGACCATGGAGTGCGTTTGCCGTCATGTAGTGAAACGTTGACACGCGGAGGATTTATCTCGGAGCAATGAAAGTTTAAATAGCACCGAAGGAGGGCAACATGGCTGTGCGGGAGGAAGGAGAGGGTTTGCACAGTAAAATCAGACAGCACGATGGTGTTGTTGGCAATGCAAACAGCGCGGAGAGCTTCAGGAACGGCTATGTGAAGAGCTGCGTCACTCCGTTAAAACAAGACCATCCGAGGGGCTTTTTATTCAACGTCTGTAGGTTTTGCAATGAGGATATCCTCAAGTCCAAACTACTCCGCGGCTCGGCTCTCTACGTGGGAGCGCTGGCAGTCCTGGTGCTCTCCTGCTTCATTTCTAGGAGCTTTCAGAGTGAACACGGCGTCTCGGAGCTGCGGACTTTCCTCTTTGATTTCTCCCAGTCCATCAGTCCTTTATTCAGCATCGGCTGCGCGTATTTCTTCCTCACCCTCTACCTGAGGCGGACGAAGAGGGAAAGCAGCAGATGTTGGCTTTTGTCCTTACCAGCGTCATGCTACTTGGGGGATTTGATGGTCTTGCGCTTGTTGCAGTGGGGA
Organism: Sinocyclocheilus anshuiensis; assembly: GCF_001515605.1. Taxonomy (NCBI): domain Eukaryota; kingdom Metazoa; phylum Chordata; class Actinopteri; order Cypriniformes; family Cyprinidae; genus Sinocyclocheilus; species Sinocyclocheilus anshuiensis. The sequence goes on along the minus strand of NW_015540872.1, from coordinate 684,655 downwards.
GAGGAGCACCATCAGATGCAAATGATGGGCAGGTTGCTGTTTGTGCTGGGCTGCGTGGGTCTGCTCACTCTCATCCCCACTCTCAAACTCAAGCACAGCGTCCTGATCCTGGTCTTCGCCAGCCTGGTGTGGCTGCTGTCCTTCACCAGCCTCGGCTGCCTGTCTCCGTTCCTCAGGCCGGTGCTGGCGTGTACGGCGGGGGTCTCCGGCTCTCTGCTGGCGCTCTGTTTCGATCACTATTACCCACCGAGGGAGACGGCCGGCAGGATTCCTAACGCGGAGGAGAAAGTTCCCGTCATCAGACCCAGGAGAAGGTCCAGCTGTGTTTCTTTGGGAGAGACGTCCAGCAGTTATTATGGCAGTTGTAAGATGCCCCGCAGACCTTCTCTGCCCTGTATATCCAGAGAACAGGTAGGGGCTGTTCAGCAGTCGGTCAACTCAGTTACCGGTTGATATATGCCATCACATTCCTCACATGCACTATAAAACCCATCACAAATAAATCATCATACTCCTGTCTCCTGATACACACACTCACACTTCTGACACTCCAAAAGGCCACATACACATATAAAAATAAAGGTTCTTTATTTGCATATGTAGTTCCATCAAGAACTGTTAATATCCATGGAACTTTTCTATTCAACAAAGTTATTTAAAGTGGGAAAAAGGTTTAAAATTTTCTTCACATTAAGAAAAATGTTTTTTTTTTTAAGAGCGCTTCGCTGAAAGGTTCTTTGGAGAACCAAAAAACGGTTCTTCTATGGCATTTCTGCGAAAACACCCTTTATTTTTTTAGAGTGTACATTGCCATCCTAAACACACTGCTGATACCCCACACTACACCACAACATCACACTCCTTATACAGCAATCATCCACAGAGTTTATATAGTAAATGTGATACTATTATACACTGTTGTTGGGCCAGGTCTTAATGTTGGGCCAGTCACCTATTGCCTAGTTCCCAAATTTAGTATTTAGAACTTTTCTTTATTTGCTAAACATTTCAGTTGAACTTTGTTTGGTATTTTAGAGTGAACACAGAGCATATTCGGGATGTTTCAAATGGATCGAAATTGCTTTTAGGCCTGTGTGAAGTTTTGGGTTATATCTCCTTTGTTGGTCCAGTAGTCTGATACAGTTTTATTTTAAAGATGAAGATGTGTCCTGTAAAATATTTTTGATCCTTTTTTACAAGTTACAAAAACACATTTAATGAAATGTCTGTTTGTTTAGTAGAATCATAGTAATATTTCCTTATTGCCTTTTCTCAGTACTACAGGAAAACATTTACTTTTCACTGACAACACGTTATCCAGTTTACAGCACTTCTCATAATAAAGTGAAACAAAACTTACACTATTAATCATTGATTCAAACACTTGAAAAGTGGGGCAGCGCTTGTCCCAGTGTCTGTGCCGTAAGTAGAGTATTTAAATGTTTTCCTTTGATTGGCTCTTCTTTTGCGTTCTAGTGTTAAGTGAAATGTTTTAACAAAAGTTTTTGGTTTATGTTATGTGTGTGTGAGATAATGGAAAATCAGCAGACTGTTTATTTAACTTTTTAGACGCATGCAGTTTGTTATCTTTAAGTAACTTTGTTATTTCATTGAGTAGGATATGGTGCTTGCAGTTGTTTGATTTTTTTTTTTTTACGTCAAGCCCACATTGCCCAAAAAGTCAGCCCCAGCCAAGGGTAAAGGGTCATGTTTAAACACTAAATTCAAGGTCATCAAACCTGTGTGGCAAAGTAAATATACTGTCTCATAGTGCTGGGTTTTCATGTAGTCATCCTGACTTGTTTCTGCACATACATAAAGGCAGCATTTCAGTAAATTACAAAAATATAATTCAAGTAAATTTGGAATTAGCTATGCATGTTTTCACACTAATTATAAAGAGTTTTAATTCCTTCTCTACTTGCTTGCACATAAGGCCATTCACTTTGTGCTTCAAGTGATTTGAGTGTGCTTTGAATGAGTGCACTGTTCCAGTCACGCTCATGAATTTGAGGTTTCAGTATGACCAGTTTCAGACGTTATTTTGACCTGCAAGCACCTGTTCTTACTGAGCAGTAGCATCAGTTCTCCCTCACATGGGATCTGTAAGGACACCTGGAAACAAAATATCAAGTTAGAAAGAAAGTAAATGGAATTTGCCATGTATGAACGCCATCTTATCCTAGTTTGAATTGCGGCAGTTGGTGCTTATTGAGACAAATATATTAAAATTTTACTTTTGCATTTGACGTTGAAGTGATGAGAGCTTTCATAATGCATAAAACAACAAATAATTCTATCATCAATCCATTAAATATTTACCCCATTAATGCATTTTTTTAAGTGCATCCTACTCTGTATCATTTTATGCAATAAAATTTGTGCCCTCATCTTATCAAAAGGGAGCTGGAGAAGTTCGCTTTGAAGTTGCACCTTGAACACTGATGTCTATGTGTGAGCTCATTTTTATTTAGCCTAGTTATTTATTGAAGTAGAGTTGTTGTTTTTGTGCAACTTTTTCTCAGTTTGAGTCATGATATGATATGAGAGACACAAGTTTCTCATTCTGATTCTCTCTGACTGTTTTTGATAGTTAAGCTTTTTTCTTTTATTCATACTCTCACACAATCCTGTTCAGATAGACCTCGTGAAAAGCTTTTTTTTTTTTTCCTCCCAAAGTGCTGCTTGGGCTTAATTTTAAGGAATGCATTATATTAGCATTAGTATTCTCTAATTTAATATGGATATTCATTATTATTATAATAATAACAATATTATATTTTATGTTAAGTTACAACTTTTAGTAAAAATATACGCAACTCTAGTAAATGTATTATACTCTGAGTGAAGTTGATCTGAATAAAACAATATTTTTTGTGTACACAACAAAATAAGCTGTTTATATATTATATATATATATTACATTTCTATTATATTTGTTTTTATCTGCATATATATTTTTAAAACGTTTTTATGTTCTTTTTTTCACATTCTCCTTGTACAGACCTTGAAAGTGTGAGAGTGTAAGGTTATTTATCAGTCATTATCAGTTGTGAAAAAACGTCATGGGCAATCTGAAGTAAACAGGTTTAGCCTAATTTGTTCTGTTGATAAACTCGTTGCTGTGTGATAATAATGTACATTTATTTATTCTTTTATGTTACTGGCGCTATGTAGTTTTTCTCCCATGACAGGGTCTTAATGTGTGCGCAAGTATTTTTTTTGCATGTTGTTCCGGTCAGTGCTGTGTCTCACGTATGGCCTTATGACTTTTTCACTTGCACACAGTGAGAAACGGCTCCAGTCCTCTCTTCAAGCCACCTGTGATTCATTGCATTTTCAGCCCAATGTTCGTCACAGCCTGAGCTGTGTTTAGAACTGATGGCAGGATTATGGCGCTTTTAAGATGGACCACTATATGAGGTAGCCAGGCTGTTTGAGATGTTTATGTGGCTTGGATGTTTAAATCAGTTGATAATCATAACAAAGCCCAGTCACATTTAACATAGCACATGGAGCGGTGATTATATTGTAGAGATGCTAGGGGCCGAGCAGCGAACAATGTCTTGTTCCTTTTTGTTTTGTTTTTCTTACATAGAAATACAGAGGTTTGTTACAAACCTTACATGGTTTGTTTTATACATTATCGTATATTTTAGAGTTAGAATAAAATTTAGCCCCTCCAGTTATGACCAGAACACACACACACAACACACACACAACACATACACACACACACACACACACACACACACACACACACAATATATACAAAAAGAAGCAGTTATTTGCAGATAAGGTGAAGTTGTGGTTGTTTTATTGGATCACGGATTGGAAAGAATCTGTTTTTGTTAAGGCCAAAAAAAGTACTGGTTAATCAGGATGTATTGCATAATACATTTCTATTTAAAATTCTATTTCCAAAATCCAGAAAAATACATAATTAATTTGTATAAAACATGCTTTTTTTCTGTTGATACAAATACAAGGCAGTACTAAACTATGAAGAAGTTTGAGCAGTTGCAAGCAGAATGCAAATAAGTGTGCATGTTTTTATTTTAACATTTCAGACTGATGATTTAATATATATTGTTTATTGAATGTGATCATTCTAATTTGTTTATCATTAAGGGTAAACAGTGGATGCGTTGAAGAGAGATAAAAGACACTGGACATTTTTAGGTCCATTCCATGGAGTCTTCTCTGTGTTGTCGGACATCTTAGTTATACTGTACTGATAAAGGGCATGGTGAAAGAAAAGCTGAGCTATTGAAGAAATTGCACAGAGAAACCCAACATGACCAGCCAATTGTGTCGCATAATCTGTTTGCACTTTAATCACATTGTAAGCTGGTCAGTTACGTACATGTCGAAATACAGTTCATGAAAATGCAGCAGTCAGCATAACAACCGTAATGCTTACAGCCTTGAATTAATATGTGCGTGCGTAGATCAACATCGAGCAAAAACCATCATGAGCAGCATCACTGGTGTGGTCAGTTATTGGTCAGTTGTGGCACAGAGCAGCTAAGCTGGATATTTCACTGTTGCCCATGGTAACATATGGGTGCTGCTTTCATGTTTCGTCACTTTGTGGACTCATGTTTTTCATGTCAACTCAAGCTAGTTGGTGCCATGTAATGTCTCAAAGCACTCACTCCAACTACGGAGTTGTTATATTTTCAATATAAATATTCTCTGACGAAAATACATGCTAGTCCCAAAAGAGACACGAAGGAAATATTTAGCCATTCAAATGTGACATTGTTACTATATGGATGTATTGTCATTTAGCTAGGCTGAATGTTAATGCAAGATAATCTACAAGTTAAACAAAAATATTGAATCAGCATTTGATGCCAACATATTTATTTATTTAATAAGGTGTGATACGAGACCCCTCTGCTTCAGGATCCTGATCACACTAGCAGGGTTTGTTTTGTGATAATGACTGCCTGATTTCCTTACTATAAGGCAGAACTGTCTTAACCAGCTGAGTAATGGTGCTTTTTGTGGCATTTGTTTGAAATTTTTTGCATTTTTTAAAATGATTGTCATTATTATCGTTGCGTATCACACTGTATAGTAGTTGACAGAGCCCATCCAGTTCACTAGTCAATGGCGTAAACTGTGTGTTAGGACTGTAAAATTGATTAATTGCTTCCAATATAAAAGTATGTTTCATATATATATATATATATATATATATATAT
>NW_015540872.1:670044-679138 GCF_001515605.1 Sinocyclocheilus anshuiensis | reverse complement strand
TATATATATATATATATATATGTGTGTGTGTGTGTGTGTGTGTGTGTGTACATTTATTTTGGAAGCGTTTAATCGATTTTACAGCCCTACTAATAATAATAAAGTGTAATTATTGTATGACGGCAAAATTATATGTAAACTGATGAACAGTGCTGACATTTGCTGTTGAAAAAGGGTACTGCAGTATTAAAGTAAAAAAGAATGAATATTTACATGATGTGTCATAATTGATGACAGTTGATCACATATTATAAAATATATTATTATAAAATATCAGTTATAAACATTTCATTTTTTTCTGCAGAAAACACACTGTGTAATTTTGTTTTTCGTTGCTGTCAGAATGATTCAGATAGCTTGCGATTGGAATGTAGCTTGGTCATGTGCTATTAGTGGCTCATGTTGATATGGAAGCTGTGAAGTTGGCAGTGGTTGTTTGTCTCTGGGGTGTTTTGCCATATGGGTTTGTAGAGAGTTTTGGGTATTTCGTGATGTTCGTGACCTCATAAAAGCGAAGAGAATGAGAACAATCACTACTTGGCTCATAGCTATTTTCAGTTTTGCCAGCTTCTGGGAGGTTTAATATATTGTGTTTGGGTAAGGTTTCAGCTAATCTTTTTCAACACGTCAACAATAAGCGAGGGCGAAGAAGGTTTAGACATACATAAGTAATGCTGAAGTCACGAAAGGTTAAAATGCTGTCACACGGGCCTGCATCTTTCAAACTCTACAAACTGACCAATGTTTATTTGATGAAATACAGTTTGTTTAACAGCTTACTGCTGATTGTGACAGTGTTTCTATTATAGTGCACTCTGCTGAGAAACTGCTGTTGTTTTATTGAAATTGGAAATTTATGGGAATTTCACAGTGTGTATTTTATATTCAAATCATTGCAATGGTATGAATGAAAACTGACCAAAACATTGCATTGTTTTCTTAGGGAATATCTTTCTTCATTGAACTAAGAATTTAAATTCTAAGACTTTAGTTATATACACTGTAAGAAATTACTTGTAAATACAACAAAGATTATTGGAGTTTTTTAAGAAAAGAAAATAATTTTTTAGTCTTTCTACTTCAAAATTGCACATTTAAATCACTTATTTGTGTGAACATTATTTCTAGCTTTTTAGTATACATGTATATGTATATGTATATGTTTATGTATACGTATGTGTGTGAAAGTGGTTTGTCAGGAGAATCATTGTAATGATTTGAATGAATTGACGACATGTTAAGGGCCCGTGATTGTGTGTGTGAATGCAAATGCCAGAGAGAGGCCATGTGTGCTCACAATAATTTCCCTCAGTTGAAAATGAATAGATCACTTTTGCGAATGAGATGCCTGAATGTGGGAGATGTCCTGGGCCGGGAATCCCCAGCAATGCATGTGGCACATTTGGAAGGCGCTCCATATTATGTATCTATGAAAGAACAGTGAGACTGACAATTCATAATTCATTGGACTTGATGAGAGGGATTTACATTTTCCCGCTGACGAGGTGTCAGTGAGGTGAAAGTGCGTGCGGAGATTCACAGTAAAACATCATCATCCGAACATCGGTTTATGTAAGCTACTCAAAAAAAAAAAAAAAGAAGGGAGCAATCGCATAAGTGCATCTTTTCATTAGGTATAAAGGCCTTGTTACACACAAATCTTATTTAAATGTGTTTCTACTTTTAAAGCCTCCAAAAAAAAAAAAAAAAGAAGGGAGCAATCGCATAAGTGCATCTTTTCATTAGGTATAAAGGCCTTGTTACACACAAATCTTATTTAAATGTGTTTCTACCTTGCTTTGGCAAAGTTGATGCTTCACCCATTAGTTGTTAAGTTTAATATATTGAAATGTTCTCTTCTGCTGAATGTGGTGCTAGTGTGTTTATCTGTGAGAGCTGGAGCTCTTCAAGCTCTGATTCAGTCTCTACATTTTATTTTGGATTAAGCAGGAGCATTTGCAATCACTCATCAACATGAAGCGTGTGTGTGTGTATTTAAGGAATAAAGCCTGTGTGGTATTACATGGCCTTCTGCCATGGTCTGTGCAACAATGTTGTGCCACAGTCTTAACGTCTCATTGAGACTTTTGAAACATCAGTTGTTACTGTGCTTTACTGTAATAATACAGAGGACTTAAAATAGTAAGAGACAAAGGCTGTCACACAGATAGCGTGGCGTTATTGTAAGTACAGTCAGCAGTATTGTCTTTTTCAAATTGTCAAATTATGTAAAATGATCAAATTAAATTATTTTTGTTTTTTTCATCTTGTATCCCTTTAGTAAGTGCACACAAAAAAAATCCGAGTGCAACAGAAAAATTATTTAATTTAGTAATGAAATGACTAATTCTTTTAGTAATTAAAATTCATCCCCAGACATATTATACACAGTTGTATTTGTAGTCATATAGTGGCAAGCAATGCCTCTAAGCAACCCTTAAATATAAAGCAAAGAGAGCGAGCGAGAGAGAAAAGGTGCGTGTGTGTGTGTGTGTGTGTGTGTGAGGCGGTGGAACAGTGGAGTGGAGCTCCTCTCAGCTGTCACGTTCTCCTGCACTAATGCCATGTGGAATGATATAACATTGACGTCACTAATTGGTGACGTATGAGAGTATGTCTACAGAAAAAAAAGGCCAAGTTTTACTTATTGCCATGTACAATTTACTGACTGCCTCCTCAACGGCATAATCAGAGTAGAGAACACTCCGTCCATACCGAGCACTCGGAGACATGACAAACCATTGTGTGTGTGTGTGTGTGTGTTTTCTCGTAGAGGTCTGATAGTTTCAATATGAATATTTCTCTTTAAATGAAAATTACAGCTTGAAAAACAATGACATCAATGCGTTTCAAAAATGTCATTCGTACTTCGTAGTCAAATGAAAAAGATGAAGTGACGTGAAACAGGGTGTGAATCTCTGAGAATACCTTTTAAAACAAGTGAAAAGAGAATGGGGAGGCTTGGCCCTATTATGTGTGAGATGAAGCGCTGTGATCTATTTCCATTATTGGAGTGCGAGTGAGGTTTTGGTCTCATTCTCTGAATGGACTGGTATGAGTGCGTGTATATGTTGGAAAGAAGGGGATAATCTTGAAATGTGGAAATTTAAAACACATTTTAGGATTAAGTTCTGCTGTTTTTCTGAGTGACTGCCTTCCTTTTGCAGCATGTATAAATTGGTGGTTATGTGTGTTGTATCTGTTAACACTGGTTACGCAAATCCTCTCCCCCCACCGACCCAAGTCGCAAATTTAAAATGAGGAGCAGGGGATAGACGGCAGTGAGGAATGATCTTTAAGCCGTAATCTCTTATTAAATACTAATCAAATTACTACTATTATTATTGTTATGAAATTAACATCATTAAATAAGGAACTTCCCGAATTTTGTTTATTTTTAAAAATCATTTTTTTCTATAGAATTTTTAGTTCAAACAATAATGAACTGATATAGTTAAACTATTACAAAAATTGCACTTTATTTTGTCTCAGCTAGATTTGCAGTGCATTCACGATGTAATGGTGTTAGATTATCTAATAATGTGTTCGGCTGGTTTTAATGTGAAATGTGCTCTTTATGTGGGGAGCAGTAGATAAATGTGTTCTGTTGTGCCAGGAACCATGCCAAGCTGGAATATTTCAATGCCTGACGACGCTTTCAGTTGCATTCTTTGCATCTCTCTCAGTTCGTAAGTTGTCTGTTGCATTTGAAGGTAGACACAAAGAACCGCAACATAAAACCAGCCGTTCCTCTCTGTTACTTCCCGAAAACCCCTCTTATTTTTTTTTCTTCCCAGACTTCCACCCGACACGATCCTAACAGCACCTGTGGCGTGAGTAATTACTGTAGCGCACAGCAGTTCTCCAGGTTAAGGAGGAAGGGGTTAACAGAGTCTGCAGACTGAAACAGGATGCAGCGAGTGCATTGTCAGCCTGCTGGTGTGAGTGCAAACAGATGAGGAAATGCTGGAGCGGCTACTCCAAAACTCGGTTACCTTGGAAACCGTTTGCGTCATGATCACCAGCAGTTAGCTTGCAGCTCTTTAGTTTTTCATGCTGGCTGAGCCGAGCTGAGCTGCAGCGGTTGCTTAAAGCGCTGAAGTGTTGCTGTTAGGTTTACTAACACGGTCTGTTACTTTTTATTAAACACATTTTCACAATTTTTTTTTTTTTAAATACTACATTTTCTTTTTTTTCTTCTTGTTACGGCCTTGACCACGTATGCATCATTTCTATTAATTTGTCTTGATGTCTCATCCAGTTGCTGTATTTTTTCAGACAAGTTCAGCAGTGGTTTCTTTAATACATTACATGTGATTGACATGATTAACATTGATAAATCTTATTAATTTAGCACACAAGGGATATTTGAGGACAAGCTGTCCGAGCCAAACTCTTGTCAAATTGTACACTGGCTGTTCCTCATTTCCCCAGCTTCTTATCTGGCCTTTCTCACTCTCTCTCCACAGCCGTGTGTGTGTGTGTGTGTGTGTGCATGTGCTCTCGCTCACCGTATCCATGCAGTGCTTTGTGTCTCCATGTTTTGGGGACATTAATGGAAACAGTAGAGAGATAAGTGGCTTTTCCTGGATGTGTTGAAGTGACGGTTCACACTTTCCCTTTGCGGACAGGGTCGAAAGCGGGCTAGGAGACCCGCGGGTCAAAACGGGGGACGTCTGGCACACCTTCCTTCTTTATAATAGCCACACACTCAGCACATCTCATTGGTTTTAAGTAGGCCCAGGGATTTTCTGCATGGCTTATCGGGAAAGGTTTATTGCACCATAAGGTTCCCAGACACTCAAACATTTAAGGTGGCCTAGTAGCTCTTAAGTCCACAAGGAGCTTGTTGATCCTTGTATGTGTCCAGCATTTGAAAAAGCTGTTTGTTCGCTTGGCCGGCTGCGGGGGGACGAACACATGGTCAGGTCCGACGGGGAGGTGGGAAATGTGGGTCGAATGTAGAGTTCATGGGTGAGTTACTGAGCTCGGGAAGCCTGTGTCCAATTTACGTAAAGATCCTGATTGTTACTTGGCTTTGGCTCTTTGATTTCCATGACATGAGAATGAAAGGCATGCAAGATTTTATTTGTTTATTTATTTATTACTTGAGTTGTTACACTTGACAATTAAAATTTGAGAGCTTTATTGAAAATACTGTAATAAATACGCAATTCTCTAAAAATAAATCGAAATCATTTTAAGCTTTTTTTTTTAATATAATTTTTTTTTTAAATACTGTAATTTCCAGGATGAATACTTAATTTTGGAAACACGAATATTATTATCTTTAGTATTTCATTTATTTTTAAGTGTGTGTGTGTGGGAGGCATAATTTTATTTTAATGTCCCAAGTGTGTACATTATTCTGTGAAGACACGGCAAGTATTAGCTAAATCAAATCGACCTGATTTTTTCCTAAAAATATAAAGCTCCATATATGTGTGTGTTTGAGGAAGCATTAAATTACTGTGGCAATACATTATGCCATTGAAACACAAGTATCTTAAAAGCGTTGCTGCTCTCCTTTTCCCTCCTTTTTGCCTCTTTCTTTCTTACTTTGACCATCTGGTCAGCACTGCTGCTTTTACACCAAAAGACTGTTGCTAGGTGACTGCTGACGTCAGTGGTGGCTACAGAGGAAGGTCTGTGTGTTTAGCTGCTGAGAGCGAACCCCACTGAAAGAGGGCAAAACTATGAAACGCTGTTACTCACTACAGTGCAGAAACCTGAACTCCTGGAAGAAATATTCCAAACATTTCCTTTTCTATTAAAAGTTTTCACTGTGAAAATGTAATGCTAATAAAATGTAGCCGTTCCACCGGCCCCCCTCCCCCCACCCCCTGTTTTGCGCTTCAGCTATGATGACGTCAGTCGCATTTCACAGGAGGGGAAAAGTCAATCATTAGTGTCAAAAGAAGGGCCTTGACTTCAGTGCCGGCGTCTCGCCCACTCTCGCGTGAGCCCTGTCCTGAATTTTCTTGACTTTGTTTATGCTGCTCAGGAAGTCCTTCTTTTCAACAGATGAAATGGTTAAAGGCAGATGTTTTGCAATGTTTTAATAGGTTTAGAAATTGCATTTTACTAGCCTTTTTTATAATTATTTTTGCAGTTGTGCTCTGATCCTGTCAGATTTTTTTTGTCTTTGTGTATGGTTCAAATTTTAAAACTGACATTTAAAGCAGGGACTGCTGTATTTTTTAAAGTGATCAATGTTAGTTTACTCTTGAAATTAATTTTACAATTAAAGTGTGTTTGTGTACAATGCAGGTTTTGTTAGCAAATAAAATATTTAAAAATATATAATGTAATAATTATTAAAACATAAAAATATAAAATTTAAATGTCTCTGCTTAAAGACTACTTTTTAAAAAATGTAGCATTTAGTGAATGTCTTTCAGGTCTGTCCACATAGTTACACATTGACATTCTTATTGGTACATGACTAAAATTTCTTCTAAGTTTATAGAAAAACAACATCGTAAATGTAAGTAATGAGGCATAAAAGTACTGTCTGTTAAACCCTGTGTGTCTGTGTATGTCTCTTTAGGGCTTTGTGTACTTGCTCGTGTGTGTGTTATGAATGACGTGAGCTGTCATGAAAGATAAGAAGGCCACTCAAGCATGTGGCTTAATGAAGAGTGTGATAGGCGTCTGTGGGAATCACGTGGCCATTAGCACAGAAGACTCGTTACTTTAGTGAGCTCTCGCACAGACACACGCTCCGGTGGTGGTGGTGGTGCTGCGCTAGATTAAATCAGAATCGTGGCCCACCCAAACTGCCACGTATGACGCACACACACTGTTCCCCACCAGGTTAATGAATAGAGGCCTCTAAGAAACAGACAAGTGAGCTTCGATTGTTGATTGTAGTTTTTTCTCAAAAGACGTCAGAGAGAAATATAACGGTGATTGAAGAGAAAGGAAAAAAATGCAAATTGCATGCCAGTATATATAGCACATATTATATTTGTGTTCGTATATGTAAAAAAAAATATACACAGCATGGCATTTGCTAGGATATAGACGTCCGTTTTTGCCATGGAATAAAACAAATATAAAGGTAATTAGGACTTTTTAATCTAGCAATTCTGACTTTTTTTCTAGCAATTCTGAGTTTATATTTCGCAATTCTGCAAAAAAAAATCTGAATTCAGTCAGAAGTCAGTTTTTTTGCAGTTTTTCTCTTAATTCTGTGTTTATATCTCAAAATCTTGACTTTTTTCTTAATTCTCTACATCATTTACATTTACATTTAGACATTTAGCAGACGCTTTTATCCAAAGCGACTTACAAATGAGGACAATGGAAGCAATCAAAATCAACAAAAGAGCAATGATAAGCAAGTGCTATAACAAGTCTCAGTTAGCTTAACGCAGCTAGGTTTTTTTTTTAATCACATGTGACCCTAGACCACAAAACCAGTCTTTAGTCGCTGGGGTATTTTTGTAGCAATAGCCAAAAATACATTGTATGGGTCAAAATTATTGATTTTCTTTTATGCCAAAAATCATTAGGATATTAAGTAAAGATCATGTTCCATGAAGATATTTTGTCAATTTCCTACTGTAAATATATTAAAACTTAATTTTTGATTAGTAATATGCATTGCTAAGGACTTCATTTGGACAACTTTAAAGGCGATTTTCTCAATATTTAGATTTTTTTTGCACCCTCAGATTCCAGATTTTCAAATAGTTGTGTCTCGGAATAAAATTGTGCTTATTTATTCAGCTTTCAGATGTTGTATAAATCTTTTGATTGACCCTTATGACTGGTTTTGTCGTCCAGGGTCACATAAAATAAATAAAAAGTAGGGATGCACCGATATGAAAACAGCGCGCATCTGAAGTGTCTCTGAAGGAAATAATGCATTATTTATCGGCTTTAAGATATCGGCCAAATTTTCTTATCGGGCCGATACCGATAACAGAAAAAAATGAGCATTTATCGGCCGATACCGATATGGTGGCCGATATATCGTGCATCCCTAATAAAAAGAAAACAGATAGAATAGAAAAATAATAGAGTAAGCTAGTGTTAGAGGCCTTTTTTGCTTTTGTTAATCAGAAGAAGTCAGAATTATAATTGTATAATAAATAAAAAGAAAACATTGATAGAATGCAAAAAGATTAGAGAAGCAAGTGTTATTTTTATTTTATTTTTTTTTAAAGAAAACAAGCAGTTAGTAAATAAATAGAGTGCAAGTCAAGGGGCAAGTTTTTAAAAAAAATTTTTTTTTATAAAGCATAGAATTAGAATAGAGAGTGCTAGAGTTAGAGGGTCAAATAAAGATGGAAGAGATGTGTTTTTAGCCGATTCTTGAAGATGGACTGATTTGGGCAGGTCATTCCACCAGGAGGGCACATTTAATTTAAAAGTCCGAGAAAGTGATTTTGTGCCTCTTTGGGATGGAAAAAAAAACATCGAGTTTACATCTAGAAGTTTAGATTTTTTGTTTCTTCCTCTGAATTCTGAATTCACATCTTGCAATTCTGATTTTTTTTTTTTGCCAAGGAATAAAAAATGAAAAAATGTAACTTTGACATTGTCTCACAATTTGGGCTTTTTTCTCGCTATTGTGAGCTTATATCTCACAATTCTGAATTTTCTTCTCAGAATTGTGAGTTTATATCTCACAACTAACATCAGAATTAAAATCTTGCAATTTTGACTTTTTTTCTCTCAGAATTCTCAGTTTATGTCTCAGAATTCTGACTTTATCTCACATTTTGAAGAAAAAAAGTCATAATTGTGAAATAAAAAGTCGCAGTTCCCTTTTTTATTTTTGTATCCCGTGGCAGAAATAAGCTTCCGTATAGGATCATTTTCTTGAGGCGTCTTTTTAAACTTTTTGTCCCATTTTTGAAGTGCTTTTAAGAGGGAACGGGCTCTTGGGAAATGGAGCGTGATGCTCCTCTTCGCTCGTGCCCGGAGAATGACTGCAGCAGCTGCAGGGCTCCCACAGTGCCGTGCAACAGGGAGCATACAGGAGCACGGCAAAGCCTTTCTCAGCTGCACACAGACAGGCGCTCGTGGAGAGTTAAAGTTCCCTGGCCCGGCCCGGTGCCTGACAGACAGCTCTGACCCCCCC
>NW_015540872.1:668220-669844 GCF_001515605.1 Sinocyclocheilus anshuiensis | reverse complement strand
AAACCCGATGACAGCAAACACGGCCCTGCGTACACATAGGAAGGGATGTATGACCAGAAGCCCTATCACGATCCCTGTCGCAGCCCGTATCATGTTCGCTCTCGGCATCATGGCACACAGGACAAAAGGAGCTCAGTGCTCTGATGGGCACCTGTATCCTCGATGACAGGCCACTGAGGTAAAACCTGCTTAGGGGTGCCACGGATGCGAGCTTGACGTTACCCGGTTACATGCTCACCGCACGTAGGCAGAGGAACCTTTATGAATCATTAAGACAATGTAATTAAAGGAAAAAAATGCGCGAACTGTCACCCTTAGGCCTCCCAAGATTTAGATGAGTTTGTTTATTCATCGGAACAAATTTGGAGAAATTTAGGATTGCATCACTTGCTCCCCAGTCGATCCTCTGCAGTGAATGGATGCCGTCAGAATGACAGTTCAGGCAGCTGATAAAAACATCACAATAATCCACATGACTCCACGTCACTCCAGTCCATCCAATAATGCCTGGTGAAGTGAAAACTGTGTGTTTGTACAAATCCATCAAGATGTTTTTTAACTTCTAGCTAAAATATGAGTCTTCTAACTATTGCTTTCTCCAGTAAAAAGGTCGTCTTATCTGTATCAGGGGAGAAGTGTGCACAGATCAAGCACCATTTAGAAGTGAAAACAGTCAATTATGTTGGTGGATTTTAATGTGAGAGAAGGAGAAGAAATTTTTCCACTAGAGAAAGCATCTGTATGGATCATGGGCTCATATTTAGGCCAGAATTGACAGTTTAACGTTAAAATGCCTTAATAATAGATTTGTTTCTTACAAGCACACAACTTTTCACTTTACAAGACGTTAATTAATTTTGTGGATTATTGTGATGTTTTTATCAGCTGTTTGGACTCTTATTCTGGCGTCACCCATTCACTGCAGAGGATCAATTGGTGAGCATGTGATGTAATGCTAAATTTCCCCAAAACTAGGGGTGTGCGATATGATGATTTTTGATCGTAGACGATAAAAATGTCTCCACGATCTGCTTTCGAAAATATATCATAGTATCGTGCTACAGCGCACATTCTATCAGCTGCAGTTCTGGTGCCTCCGTCTCTATGCTGTAACGTTACAAGTAGGGATATGCCAGTATCAAATTTTCATGTTGCGATTAATTGCTAATGCTTTTATCACGGTATACGGTATTATCACGATATTGAAATTTAGTTTTAAAAAAGTGCTGTCATAATACAGTATAACAGGTTTAATAACTTTTTTCTTATAACAAAAATAACTGAACATTTAAATGCAATAAAGCAATACAGAAAAATGTATAAAGTTAAAACTTTTACACAGATTAAAGTGCAAAAGAACTATAAAGACCAATAGGTATCACTTTACAATAAGACCTCATTAGTTAACCTTAGTTAATGCATTAGCATTCACAATGAGCAATAGCTACATTTGCTACAGAAGTTATTAATCTTTGTTTAAAAAATACAAGTCTTAGTTCATGTTAGCCCATTAAGTAACACAGTTACAACTTTCGATTTTAACAACCTGTTATTAAATATTGGAATACCTAAGATTAATGAATGTTCAGAAGAATTTTTCATTGGCAGTTTATGTTAACTAATG
>NW_015540872.1:665986-666245 GCF_001515605.1 Sinocyclocheilus anshuiensis | reverse complement strand
ATAGCCTATTAAGTCTAAATATTTAAGTATTTGGCTCTGTGATGAACATCATAGCAAAATCTGAAATCTGAATGGCTGTTTAAATAATTTAAACACCTTTCAGAAACAGAAAGTAGTGCAGCTGCACAGGTTTTCGGGTTTCCGGGGTAACGGCTGCATTTAAATGAATTATTACTATTATTATTAGCGCCATCTG
This sequence comes from Sinocyclocheilus anshuiensis, assembly GCF_001515605.1. NCBI lineage: Eukaryota > Metazoa > Chordata > Actinopteri > Cypriniformes > Cyprinidae > Sinocyclocheilus > Sinocyclocheilus anshuiensis. Next base: position 666,049 of record NW_015540872.1, on the reverse strand, counting down.
CTGTCAGAGAGTGAAAGTGCGCTTTCATCCAGAGCGTCTCTCACATGTTCCGCCATGCGCTTC
>NW_015540872.1:665690-665889 GCF_001515605.1 Sinocyclocheilus anshuiensis | reverse complement strand
TTTGTAATATATAATTATTCACGGTATTTAGAAGTGCCCACGATAACAGTATCGTGCATAGTCAGTACCGTGATATATCGCATCACCGAATACCGGCACAAGTCTAGTTACAAGTTACAACACAATATACATTCACATCAGTGTTAACTCAGCGGTAGAGTTACTCTCACGGGACACTGCACTTATTCGCAATCACAAA
>NW_015540872.1:638608-663439 GCF_001515605.1 Sinocyclocheilus anshuiensis | reverse complement strand
GTTCAGAAGAATTTTTCATTGGCAGTTTGTTAACTAATGAATTAACTAATGTTAACTAATGAAGCCCTAATGTAAAGTGTGACCGAACAATAAAGAATCAAAACACTTTCAAACAATATCTAGGGCATGTTGTAGTCCAGATTAAAAAAAAAGTTTGAAAAGTTTGAAAACAAATAGCCTATTCTAAATATTTAAGTATTTGTCGCTGTGATGAACAATACACAAATTACACAAATCTGAATGGCTGTTTAAATAATTTAAACACCTTTCAGAAACAGAAAGTAGTGCAGCTGCTTTGTTTACAGGTTTTCCGGGGTAACAGCTGCATTTAAATGAATTATTATTATTATTTCTGCAGTTTAGCGCCATCTGCTGTCAGAGAGTGAAAGTGCGCTTTCATCCAGAGCGTCTCTCACTTGTTCCGCCATGTGTCCGCGCTCCGCGCTTATTTACATCAGAGTGCGCACACGTCTTTCACGCAGCATACAGCGGTGTTGTGACCAGTTGATATATAATTATTCACGGTATTTAGAAGTGCCCACGATAACAGTATCGTGCATAGTCAGTACCGTGATATATCGCATTACCGAATACCGGCACAAGTCTAGTTACAAGTTACAACACAATATACGTTCACATCAGTGTTAACTCAGCGGTAGAGTTACTCTCACGGGACACTGCACTTATTCGCAATCACAAAAGTACATTATTTGCATGTGTTTTAAAGCCTTGCCGGTTAAACGTTTCATTCGCGTGCTGTTCTGAAGTGCGCTTTTTCTGAGCATGTACACATGAAGCGTGCGCAAGCTAAAAACAGCGCCTGATTACTGGACTAAGTTATCTTTAGCGCTAATACTGTCAAAACACACAAGGTTTACATATAGACTCAGTTGGTTATGTCTAAAATAAAAGTAAACAGTTGAGAGAAAAATGGATTCGTGCCTGTATATTAGATGCATGCAGGTCTTAAAGGGACAGTACTAAACATGCTGCCGACAGTCATTAAAGAGATAGTTCACCCTAAAATTGAATTTCTGTCATTATTTACTCAACTCACATGTTGTCCCAAACCTGTATTAATTTCTTTATTGTGCTGAACACAAAAGAAGATATTTTGAAGAATATGAGTAACCAAAGAGTTGCTGGTCCACATTCAATTTAATAGTAGGAAAAAATACTACGAAAGCCGCTGTGGACCAGCAACTGTTTGGTTTTCCACGTTCTTCAAAATAGCATTCTCAGCAGAAGAAAGAAACTCATTCAGATTTAAAACAACTTTTGAGTGAGTAAATGATGGTATAAAAATAAAACACTATGACAGAATTGAGAGACAGATGACAGAATTTTTATTTTTGGGTGAACTATTTCTTTAAAGTTAGTAAAACAACAAAACACAGAGAAAAATCACTCACTACTCTTGACTGAAAAACTTTAATATAGTTGCTTTAATAGGAATCAGTCTATGTTTATTTTTATTTGTTCATTCAGTTTCTTGAATGCTCCTGCTAAATACATCACCTTGAACCTGAAAAAAAGAAAACACTGTTTGTTTTATTTGTATATTCTGTGTATTTGTAATGTGTATATTTGTTCTTATTTTTTAGATAAGAAATAAAGATAAAATAATGACAAAGATTTTTATCTTTGCCCACTTTGGCCTAAATAGCCACCATTCTTTTTATATTTTGTTACCTTGAAAGGCGTTGTCTTTATAATTGGGAAATTAGTTTGGCTTTAATGCTCAGACAAGTTGCGAAATAGTAAAACCAACATGTCAAAGAATCGTGATCAAATCGTGAATCGTGATATTTCTAAAAAATTCGTGATATGATATTTTTGCCATATCGCCCACCCCTACCCAAAACTGAAGAAACAAACTCATCTACATCTTGAATAGCCTGAGGGTCAAACTAATTTCATAAAGGCATTTTAAAAACGAACTTAAATCAAACTGAAATCCACAATTGTCCTTAGCGGAACAAGATCTCACCTGTTTACGTTTAAAGTGATGATTGTGATGTGATTACCCTCTAATCAGATCTGGAGTAGGATAGAAGGATCAGAAGATCTTGCAGTGGTTGTTTGGGAATGTTACAGATATCCTAAAGACCTGAATGTGGCAGATCTTTGATTGATGCTGGCTCAGACTTTAGGACGAGGACCGAGGAACAAGATTTAGCAGGAGCCGCTCCCGGGCCCATTTACTATTTTTGGGGATGTTCTCGCTGCCTATAACTCATTAGTCAGCTGTGCGCTGTGTTTGCGCTGTTTTTCTTTTCCTAAAAAGTGATTGGAGAGTCTGTATCATGATAACAGTTTTAAAGCCCCTTGGGGATCAAGTGGAAAGTATTCTGTTTGCATTCCTCACATGCCTTGCTCTTTTCGAGATGCTGTTTGGTTAGTGCAAATTGACACCACATGTCGAAGGTAACTACACTAAGGCATGATAATAGTTCATTTGTGTTTGTTTTTCTATGGGGAAATAAAAAATATTATTTACTGTCTGTTAATTATCAGACAGCATCAACAAATATTTGCTTAGGGAAAACTCAATTCCATTGGGGGTTTGGCACATAAAAACATTGCATGTTTTATGTAAGCAAAAACAGCCCATGCAATATTTACAGTATGTAGCAGTTATAAAATATCATTTTTATTATTTTTAATCATAACACTTAGTAAATAATTAGATTTTAATAGTGTAAATGTGTTTTTTGCAAGTAATCACTAAAGGTTTTTAATCCGAATCCATGTGTTTTTCCTCTGTCAGTGAATTGCTTTTGTTTTGTTTCTGGAAACACATTTAGGAACTGGAACACTGCTAATCTTGCCCAGAGAGTCAGCCTAGTCAATTAGTAATCCTGAAGAGATCTTACTTAAGAAATTCCCTCTAGCCACCACATTCCAAAGATGTGACTTTGGCCAACTAATGTGTTTTTCCCTTTATCACCTCTTACCTCATCCAACTTGCTTAACCATAACAACATTGGGAAACCCATTCATGAAGATACCATGCATGATCCCGCCCCCCCCCCAACCGAATTAGTTTTTAAGTTCCTTTTATTGATTTTTAATGCTTCTTTTGTATCACTGAACAAGCTAGAGTCAGTGCTGTGGGTATTCTGCATTCTCTGAATAAGACAGTTTTTTCTACCGTTCTCGGATGAAGCTGGTTTGCGCTTGAGAGCTTTCTCTGTTTGGGTTCATATAGGGTTTATATCTGATATTCGAACATTAAGGCACCACAGTGATGTGAAAAATAATGCTCACACTAGATGACACGAGACACGTGGGTATAGACTCTGGAGTGTTTGGGATTTAGTCTACTACCGTTTTTTTCTTTACAAATTTGGGATCTTTAATTTTACTTAGCAGTTATGATTAACTAAGAGCAATTAATTTAATGATTTAGTAAAAATGTAGTTCAAATTGAAAGGCATACAGTTTTCAGGCTGAAAATGGGCATAAATGGAGAATCTATATCATTTTGTGTGTTTTTTTTTTTGTTCTATAGATGAGCTGATAAGATCCAGGAAGAACCTGGCAGTGCTTTAATAAAGTTACAAACAAAGCAAAACAAAAAAAATTCCATTGTATTCAAAAAAATTATTTCACGTCAGTTGAGAGTTGCTAGGAAAAGATAAAAATATAATGACAATAGTAGTAAAGTAAATAAAAATACACAGATGAGTAAAACAACAAAAATATATAATTAAATAAAACCAGTAATATCCATGTTCAGCTCACTCAGACAGTGCTTTATCTTGAAGTGAGTGTTAAGTTGGTTCTGAATCATTGAGGAGTGAAGGAGCAGCATGAACTGAAGGCAGGGAATAACATCAGGTGTATTTTTAAAACGGTTTCTTGGTGGCACCATTTGTGATGACCAGGCTATGCATTTAAGTGAATGACAGAAGAATCTCTAAAATAATGAAAAGGAAAAATCTAGTTCATTTTCAAATAGTAATTTTTTATATTGGTGTTATTTTATACTGCTTTAAAATGTTTTTTTATTTAATGACTCTAAAGTGTGGTGTAAGTTTTCAAATTGATTTTCTAATATACTTCTTAAAAAGTGTAGTGTTGGTAAGATTTTTTTTAAGATGTTTTTGAAAATTGTCTTTTGCTCACCATGCAAGGCTGTATTTATTTGATCAAAATACTCTAATATTGTGAAATGTTGTTTCAATTTAAAAGAACAGTCTTCTATTTAATATTTTAGTGTTACATCAACATTCAGAAATCATTCTATTATGCCGAGATGATGCTTAAAAACATTTTTTTATTATTATGAATGTTGAAAACATTTGTGCTGCTTAATTTTTTTTTTTTTTTTGTGGAAAGCATGATACTTTTTTCAATTGAAATAAAACAACATTTATATGAAATGGAAAACCTTTCCAACATTATAAATGTTTTTACTGTGACATTTGATCAATTTAATACTTCCTTGGGTTGTTGAGGCCTTGTTTGATATGATGCCTGGGTTTCTGATTTCTCTCATCTTATTTCTCACATACGTACATACATACACAGTGTTCTACACATTTCACACTCTCCTGTCATGATTTGGACTCTTGATCCAGAACAACACTCGCCTTGCCAACAAAGGACCATTTTATGTTTCTCGTAAAAGAAATCATTACACTCACATTTGACGACAAGAGGGCATTTTTCAGGCATTTCTCAAAGCATGCCCTGAAAAAAAAGTCAGTGTATGATATTTTGTTTTGGCCAGAATACCCATGATTTGATTGTGCTGATTGATAGCAGGCAGAGCAGTGCAAGATCATGATAACAGGCTGTGCCAGTGAGTTTGAGGAAGGTTAGTTCGGTTTACAGTCTTGTCTTGTATTACTTTTTTGGCCAGACTCTTGTGTAAGACAGAGAACATGTTAGCGTGAAGTCCTGTTTGCGCATGTGAGATCCCACTGTGAAGCAAGGGCAGGCATCACATACTATGGCTGCACACTAGATGGCTGATCTTTCCTGCCCTGATCCCCTCTCAGCTCTCAGAGCTCTTTCTCGTCGCCCTCTGCTCTTTAACAACAAGCCCCCTGTGAGCTCAATGCTTAACACTGCCACAATCATCTAAAAGCTTTCTATGAAATCCCTTATTGCTGGTATTATTTGCTTTTGTCAATGTGTGCCGTTTGTATCATTGCTGCGACTTTTAGTGTCGTATTCAGTACTGTCAAGTTACCCCAGGTGAACTGGGTAATAGATATCACCATACTTTCCCAGTTGATTGATTATTGAAAACGTTACAGTATTACAAGTTTTCTAAAATTGTTTAAATATGCAAATGGGGCATTATCTAATTAAATGTGCACTCATTTGCATACATTTCCAGAATAGAAATCTGAACATTCGATAAAGCCAGATTCAGTTTCATTTTGTTGTCATATTAGTCAATGTTTTTTTTTTCCAGAAGGGATTTTAGTTATCTCTTAATATTCCATGAATCAGAAAATAATGTCAATAGCCAGAAAAAAAAAAAGATTTTCATCATGTTTTATTAATAAAATGTTAAATAAAATCAGACAAATGATATATTAACAAACCCCCTTGTAAAATTTTTTAATGTTAATTAATTTGTGAGAAAATGGCCTTTAAAGATATTATATCTATAATATAATATAATTTTATTATATTATAATTATATATGTTAAATGTGTAATGTAATTCAAAGTTGCAAATAGATAAGGTGAAATAAAATTAACACTTAAAAGTGTATTTTGGATGTTTTCTTTCCATTAGTCTGAAACCACATGTTATGAAAAACAAAATAGCCCAAAATCTCCAAAGTTTCCAGTAATGGAAATGAAAACAACTGTTTTTGCCTCTAGTGTCTTGTCTTAACATAGCTGCGTGTTTATTGATAAACTGTGTAAACTGGGTAGTATCTTAATGTAATATTCCAGGATGCTGTTGTTTACTTACAGAAAACCATTTCAATTCATCTATTGGTTTGTGTAATTTAAAAAAATAAAAAAATGTTTATTAACATATGCATTCTAACTGCGATATACACTTTTCAAAGCGTGGTATACCTTAGTTCTCCTAAAGGTTGGTTAAACAGTAGCCTGAAATACAGTAGGCTAAATATTTTTCTGCATGGCTTTTTACAGGCCTTAAATACAAATTTAAACTGTACCCTAGGACAACAAACATGCATGCTGCATGCTCCCATACATCAAACAAGTTTGACCACGCCCATCTGTCACGACAAAACCAGATCGCTCCCAACATAATCAACAGTGCCGTCTACACTGGAAGGCCTGTTTCTGTTTTTGATATGCTGCACAGCTAGACCAGCTACTTGCTCAGCTAAAATAATATTATTTACACAAACCATGTGTGTTCATTGATTGACATATTTTCAGTTGTTTTATATTTCTTATGAGAGTTACATCCAAGCCAGCTATTTTAATACTATTTTATTTAATTAGTTTTTATTATTTGTAAATGCTTTTTTATTTGTTAATTTTTTTTCTATCATGTATAATGTATATAAAATATATAATATAATATGTATAATGCCTAATGTATAATATATTTATTTTTTATATATTTCTCATTGTTAATTATAATTATTACTATAATTTATAATGTATATAAAATAAAATATGTAATATTTTGTTCATGTGTCTTCTGTTCCATCATGCTTTAAGGAACAGTGGCCTGTGTTCGTTCAGCCTTCATTTACAAGGCAATTACTGCATAAACGTCTGTCTGTCAGGAAACACTATTTATTGCCCCTTCCTTTCAAAGTCACTTACATAAAATATATGACTGGCTCTTGATGGTGACAACAGGGAAGTCAAAGGCTACTTTGGAGTCAATCTTGGATCATGTTCTGTAACATTTCTGAACAGTTTTATTGTACTATTGCACGTCAGCTTCACAAGAAATGCGCTGACAACTTTCAGTTAAATCTAGATGACATCAGACAAATAAAGTATATTTTAATAAATAATATTTTATTTTACTTTATTTGATTTTACTCTTTTATTGTATTAAGTACTTATTTTTTATTGGTAGTTTTATTAGTATTGAAGTAAAAAGTACATGGATAATTCTGCAGTAGTGTAGATTAACATTCAGGTGATATTAGACTAACAAAGCTTAGTCAAGGCACCATATAAATGTGTTAAAGAATGTTCCAGTACTTTGCTTGCTTGCTTATTTATTTATTTATATTCATAGTGTCAAATTACTATTAATAGCTTTTAATAGCTAATTTTGATTTATATTTACATCCAAATGATATCGGACTAACAAAGCTTGGTCAAGAACACCAGAAATAATTTGTACTTGTATATTTCGAAACTGTGTGAAGTTTTTTAATGTCTGCTAAATGTAGATACACTTGGTCAACTGGTGGCCTGACAAATGAAGGCTAAGCTCAAGAGGCATTATCATCGAGAGGGACTGTTGAGGGTGTTCATGACGGTAGGGCACCTATTTGTGCTGGGTTAAACAGCTGAGGTCTAGGTCAATAGAGGATAATGGATGCAGATAAAGCTGAACCCATATGAAATGCCACCTGCCTGAAACTATTATTTGGGTGTGTGATTTATTGAGTGCTGTGCTTTAACTTCAGATCAAACTACCTTGCAGACTCTAATCTCAAAAGAACACTGATGGCTTGCATTAACGTTGCCGTATAGATGCAATATGCTAGCTGTTGTTATGTCCCTAAGCTGCTAAACATATTGGGTGCAATAAGATGAAAATAAGAGATTTTATGATACTCCTAAAATGCTAATGTTTTTTCGTGTGGCTTGGAAATATTGTATACCTCTTGATCCTGTGGAGCTTGTATTTTAACTTGTTTTGCAATGAAAGGTTCCAGAAGACAATAATAAATAGAAAGGCAGGGGAGGAGTTGGAATTGGTCGAATGAGGCTGCTTCACCTTTCATGCTCTAGACTTTTCACACTGTCCTATCAGCCGGAGTTTGAGAGAGTCAGTCAATATGTCACACACTCCTGCTAGAACACCATGTGCTCACCCTGGAACAGTTTGGATAAGCTTTCAAAACTGACTTTAACAAAACCTGCTTCAACTTTTGTTGTGAATGTTTCTTGTTTATTCAGGGATCAATAAGGAAGGCCTGATGGCTCAGGGCCAGTGACTTTACAGAGCAGTTGACGGAAGTGGGTTATCACTATATTTTATGTTTGTTGGTCATGTACATGTTGTTGTTGTTGTTGTTTTTTGGACTTGCAAAAAATTGTATAGCTTTTATAGCTAATTGAATACGTCATATTTTGCAGTTTAAATATCACTAAGGTATTGTAATGACTTGTGATTGTTTTGGAGCCTGTTACAGCTGGTAGAAAACTATAAACAAATTAGTATTAATTTCCAGCCAAAGTGTGTTTTATATGAATTTATAGCTCTTCTTTGAGTTGACATTTTAAGAAAAATATAAATTCCTTATATGTAGTAATATGCTACAAAAAATAAGTATTCATTATATGTTGTGGGGCCAGTGAATATTAAAAAAATCTTTATTGTTGATTGCATTTATTTATTTATTTTTATTTAATAGTTTTTTAAAAGCACAAAGCACTATATGCTAGGTACACTACTCTTCAAAAGTTTGTTTTTTAAAACAAATTAATACTTCTAATGCACTGAATTTGTCAAAAGGAACAGTAAAGATAAAAAATAGATTCTATTTCAAATAAATGCTGCAATTTTGAAATTTTGTCGTCATCAAAGAATCCTGAAAAAAAAAATGTATCATGGTTTCCACAAAAATATTAAGCAGAGCATCTGTTTTCAACATTGATAATAAGAAATGCAGCATCAAATCAGTATATTACAATAATTTCTGAAGGATCGTGCAGTATATTAAAAATATATTATATATTGTGAAAATAGATGCATTATAATAAAAAATGTTATTTTACATTTTACAACATTACTGTTTTTATATGAATAAATGCAGCTTTGGTGAGCATAAGAGACTAATTTAAGAAACATTAAAATGTTACCAAACCCAAACTTTTTAAGTGTACATTTTATTGTAGTGATGTCAAACATGCAGAGATAATTCTACATCGGTGGGTTTCTTCAAATAATTTGTATATATAAACCATAACCTGTCTGTGTGCTGTTTGTAGTTCTGGTACTTTCTAAACACGTTTGCTTGTGGTTCTTTGTTACTTTTTGACTCTTATAATGTCGACTTTTTTGATGAGTATAAAGCAGAACAAAGCCAAATAGCGATGGGTCATTTAGTCCTGAAGCATACCATTGTGGGAAAAAGTTCATCATTGACGTAATATTGTTGACCTTCCTCAGCTTGTGGCATTTTTGTTGTTCCTGCAAAAACGTGTTTGTAATTATGCAAGCTCTGCTCGGTCTGGCATGCGGCCAAGAGCCAAAACCTGAAGAATGAGTGAAGAGACAGACACTTTAACTTTAACTTTTGAACTCTCAAGATGTTAGCTGCTATATTCAATTTTTTTTTCTTCATGGTGCATTTTTTCACATATCCTCATGTTTGAAAGGAAATTCAGAAACACTGCTTGCACACTACTTCATGTAATATTGTTCATTTTATACACTTAACCCAAACCTTATGTTAAAACAAGTTCTGACAGTCTTTTAAAAGAGATTTGATCATTTTAATCAGTTTTACTTGCTGTAACGTCTTATCAGAATCACAGGTCAATTTAAAACCAGATGTCCCAGTACTGACGACACCTTCCTAACCGTCTGTGTGCTTGACTTTAGAAGAGCTCTAAAAAATCCAATCCAGCAGTAGGATTTGATGGAGGTAGTATGACTTGAGAGAGTGGAAAATGCAAGATCACACCGTCAGCAGGTTCAGAGCCAGGTCTTCCAAACGACACACAACTTTCGGCACAGATTTACTGTCTGACTGGCTTGGGTTTTATTCTCCAGGTGCCACACTTGCGTGAGCTTGATTACAGGAGTCAAGGCCAACCTTTGGGAAACCCTCATTCCCTCCTCCAGGATTCTGCCCTGGAGTCTCCCCCTTTGTTTCCTGTTAGGATTCTTGGAGTGGAAGCGTTGTGACAGAGGAACACTGTGGACCGAACCGTTTTGCGTCAGCAGCATCTGTTTGTGTTGGAGGCAGGTGACCCCAGAGGGGTGAGCTGTATATCAGAGAAGCACAGCAGCTGGGACAGCCCATTTACATGCGTGCTCATATGCACATTATTTATATGTATATTTGATCACATCAACACACACAAACAGTGATGAACTATTGCTTTCTTTCCCTCGAGTGTCTTCTGTGTCAGCACTGTCGGAGATCACACACTCAGATACGCTGTATTCCCTGCTCTCCCAGTCACACTTCAGACAGCAGGATTTTCATTTCAGCCCTAAAAAAAAAGAGCAGTCACTTTGGAGCTCTCTGCTCTTAGCTGTGCCAAGATAGCAGAGGGGCAACGTGGTGCGGAGCAGCCAGCCAGCTGTGCGCAGAGGCAGGGCGAAAGAGAGGGCAGCCAAACTCTAGGGCTGCCCCAATGACCCCGTAAAGCCTCCCCACCTGTTCCCAGCACCCGCTGTGGTGTGACTGGGATCTGGTTGGTTGGTGAGATGGGCATGACAGTGACTTTTGTGGCTGCTGGCCTGCGATTAACATTTGGCTGCTTTCTTACTTTTCCATTTTGCTTTTCAGGAGTTCTGCTCGAATCATATGTTTAATGCAAAAAAAGTATGTATGTATGTATGTATATAATACGTTTATTCAGCAAGGACACGTTCATTTGATCAAAAGTGACTGTTGTGAAGACTGTTGTTACAACCTATTTCTATTTCAAGTAAATGCTGTTCTTTTGAACTTTATTCCTCAAAGAATCCTGAATAAAAGTATCACAGTTTCCACACAAATATTAAGCAGTACAACTGTTTTCATTGTTGATAATAGTAAGATATTTCTTGAGCACCAAATCAGTATATTAGAATGATTTCTGAAGGATCATGTGACACTGAAGACTGGAGTAATAGGTGCTCAAAATTCAGCTTTGCATGAATGAATGAATTACATTTTTAAATCAATTTAAAATAAAAGAGTTATTTGATTGACAATATTGTTTTACAATATTACTGTTTTTACTGTATTTTTGATCAAGTGCAGCCTTGGCGAGCTCAAGAGCCTTTTTCAAAAAAGCACAATCTTGCTCCAAACATTGTTTTTAATTATTGTTTTATTTTTTGGCAACATTTTTGGTACCCCGCTATCATTATGGTTTTTTAAGATGTAGTCCTTTCTAACATTTACATTTTCAAATATATAGATTTGCACATCCCTAGACAGGACAGGATTCCCTTCCTCCTAGTCTAGCGAATCAAATTCCTTGGCTGACCACTGAATAACCCCACCTCCACAGCCCCCCTAGTAATACCAAAACAAATGGCGATGGCTAAAGCAGATGCTAGCGAGCTCAGACTGAGACTAAGACAACAGCGCACAATAAACTGGAACATGTCTTGGAGCTTAACTGCGTTCCAGACCCAAATCAAATTCATTCTTGTGATGTTTAGATTGTCATGTTTTGCATGTGAGCCGTTTTGAAGACCATTGTCTTTATTGAGGAAAGAAGAAAAACCATCAAAATCTTCATCCCATGACGACATTGTGGGGAAAAGCTTTCAAACCCTCCGTTTGGAACGACTCTCCATTATCACCCAATAACCAGTTTTAATAATTTATAAAACTGCAACTGATGCTTCAACCCATTTACAGCATTTTTGTTTTAGAGCGCCTTATAATGACTTGCATCATTTCCTGGAAGACTATAATCACACAATTGCCATCATAGCCTTTAGGCCAAGTGGAACGTTGGAAGCTTGTAGCCGGTTCGGTCTGTATCTGTAACTACCCTCAGTGGAGAGAAGTGATGCTCCCATGTGAAAAGCGCAGGATGGTGCGGTATCTCTTCATTCCCTTCCACAAAGGGAATGTTCCACAGGCCTGCCAGCTCTTCTTGACAACAATAACCCTCTTCCCCAGTCTCTCTCCTGTCCGTCAGAGTCCTGACACCAGCCACTGAGAGCCAGACATAATCACTGCTCAGCATGAGTTCACTGACTGCTTTCCAGAAGACGGCATAACTCTGTAATGACCAGGACTGTGAGCCATTAAGGATGGGTTGTGCCCAAGTTCAAGGACGAAAGCAGTGATATTGGAGATGCTTGGATAAATATCTGTCAGATAATTATGCTTGGCACCAAAAATGTTTCAGGTTGCTGTACACATGGATTGATTAAGTAATAGGGTGTGAGATGCTACTTTCACTACACTACTTTTAAGCAGCAGCACTCTTGATTTTGTGGTGTTGCCTAATGATAGATCAGAACTGATTCAAATGTATTCCTTACTGTGTGATTTCATGCACTGTTTTCCCGGAGAACACGAAATGTGCAATTCAGATCGATGCGGCCGAAAAGTCATAATGTTTAATGTGAAATGCGATCGTCTCTAGGGGTCAGATGAGACTTGAGAAAGGGCCATTGACCTTGTCTTTGTGAGACTGGCTGGAGTTGACTGCAGAGTAGCCAGGACTTTCCCACACTCACAGCTGCTGCAGACGAGCTGAGCCGTGAGGGGCGTTAGTTCTCTGACACCCACAGGAACACAGACTGGGACACATTCGGCTCTGCTACACACACGCACACACTCTTGCTACCATACATGATAGGGCTATTCAAAATCACCACATTTTGTGGACTAAAACCAGATACATCATCATTTTTTACAAATGGACTTCATAATTTAGTTTTTTTTTCGTGGCATAAGTTTTAAATATTAGTTCTGGCTTTTTGTTGCTCCTTTTTGAAGCTTTTATCTACATACTGACCCAGTTTTTTACAAACCCTTATATGCTGCATATATATTTGATAAATATACTCTACCATTCAAAAGTTTGGGATTGGACTATTTATTGTTTTTGAAGGTAAAATAAATTGTTTTCTCACCAAGGCTACAAAAATCCTTTGAAGTCTTAATCAACAGTAAAACAGTAATGCTTTGAAATATTATTATAGTTTAAAATAACTGATTCTATTTTAATACATTTTATTCGAGTGATAACAAATCTGATGTTTGTTTGTTTTTCATTACTCCAGTCTTCAGTGTCACGTGATCCTTCAGAAAACATTCTAATATGCTGAGTGATGCTTGAGAAACGGTTCTTTTTTGAGAACAGATGTGCTGCTTATTTTGGTGGAACCAGTGATACATTCTTAAATTAGACCATACAGAATAACAGAATTTATTTGACATAGATTTTTTTTATTATAATACGATGCACCCTTGCTGAATAAAAATCGTATTTTTTTAAATTTAAGCAGATGCTGATAAAAAATTTTTTTTTTTTAAATCTTACTGACTCTTAAATGTGATGCACCCTTGCTGAATAAAAATCGTATTTTTTTAAATTTAAGCAGATGCTGATAAAAAAAATTTTTTTTTAAATCTTACTGACTCTTAAATGTTAGTCAGAATCAGAATCAGAATGAGCTTTATTGCCAGGTATGTTTACACATACGAGGAATTTGTTTTCGTGACAGAAGCTTCCACAGTGTAACAGGATGACAGTGAAAGAACAAAAAAACACAGATAATAAAAAATAAATAAAAAATAAAAAATAGAACAAGTAAATAAGGAATAAAAATATATAAATTGACAGTCGTATGTGCAGGTATATTACAATAGACAGTTTTTGTATGTACAGGTACTGTATATTATGTGCAAATTTGAGGTGTAGACTGAGTATGAGTGTTAGATAAATAAGTGTGAGTGAATAAATAGTGTGTGTTCCACAGTTATTGTTAAGTGTTCATGAGATGGATGGCCTGAGGGAAGAAACTGTTCCTGTGTCTGGTCGTTCTGGTGCTCAGTGCTCTGTAGCGTCGACCAGATGGCAACAGTTCAAAGAGGAAGTGTGCTGGATGTGAGGGGTCCAGAGTGATTTTGCTAGCCCTTTTGCTCACTCTGGATGAGTACTGTTCTTGAAGAGAAGGGAGGGTTGTACCAATGATTCGCTCAGCAGTCCGGACTACTATAGTGTATTACTATAGAACATATAAACTATTGCTAGTATATCTGTTCTATATATACAATTACTATAGAACAACTTTTTTTAATTTTGACTTTTTCTTGTCTTTTTTTTTCATTTATTAATTTAGGTTAATATGTTATAAGTGTTTACTTAATAAGTCACTTTAGTTCATAATACATAAACTAATGTTGCTTTATACAACTTTAAAAAATAAAAATGTATTTGTATGTAAACATTAACATTTTAGATTAATATATACTGTAGAAATATAATTAATTGGTAGTTTGTTACGCTATTGCATTACACAATGTTAATGTATAGAAGCATATTGTAATGCTTTTCAGGAAAAAGCTTTCAAAATCACCCAATAATGTCATGCTTGTGATTTCCCATGTTGCATATCAGGCCATATTTTCTTTGTCTTTAATCTCAGATCATACAGCATTTGCTTATAACAGACTTCAACAAACTGTGTTTTGCTGTGTTTTTAATCAAATAAGACCGGTTTCTCATTTTCATAAAATCATGAAGTACAGACTGGTGTTTTTCCTCTCTCTCTCTAACACTGTCTCTCTGCATGTGAAGTGATATGTGTTCATCAGTTGTTCTGGTTCACTGGCTGGTCTGTTGTGTGTTGATGAAGCTCTTGACTGACTCTGTGTAGTGCTGTGGCTTTCATGATGCTGTTTTTGTTTGGCCAGCCCTGGTTGGCCTCTTGGTTTCAGATGGTGTGCAGTTATTTAGCCACTCGACTGAGATTCTCTCAAACACAAACACACAATGCGCTTATACTCTCCGTCTCACACCTCAACACACTGACTCTCTCATAAAGACAATTTAGTAGCGGAAGTTCGGGGGGGTTTTTCAGTCGTGTTGATGTCTCATTTTTATTTAGTCTCATTGTCAGCAAAGTTCCCACATGTCGTTTGTGTTAGCTTTAGGTTTACGTAAAGTATGATGGCTTTGACCTTATGTAGGCGAATATCTGCAGACTAGAGTCTACTTTCGAGTGTTTTAAATTGGTGTTTTGTAATGCAAATACTATATGACACATTTCCGCCACAATACACTCGCAGGTTATCTGTCCTTTAAAGAATAAGACTGTCTCTTTTTGCCTGTGGGTCGGATTAAGGGAGTGTATTTTTGCACATGTATGGGTGTTTGTTCTGCTACTATTTGCTTGGTTTTTAATCAGATTTTTTTTTGTCTAAATTTCTTTATATGTAAATGTGTACATTTGTGTTCTAACAAAAATGTTCTATTTTAAATAAATGCTGTTCTTTTGAACTTTCTGGTTATCAAGGAATCCTGAAAAAAAGTATCACACTTTCCAGAAAAATATTTGTTTTCAACATTAATAATAATAATAATAATAATAATAAATGTTTCTTTTTTCATTATTACAATGCTGAAAACAGATGTGCTGCTTATTTTGGTGGAAGCAGTCATACATTTTTTAATTAGAACATACTGAATAACAGAATTTATTTGACGTAGATTTTTTTTTAAAGAAATTCGTTTTATTCAGCAGGATGCATTAAAAGTAACAGCCAAGTCTTTTTACATTTGTGTTCTAACAAAAATGTTCTATTTTAAATAAATGCTGTTATTTTGGACTTTCTATTTATCAAGGAATCCTGAAAAAATATATCACACTTTCCACAAAAATATTTGTTTTCAACATTAATAATAATAATAATAATAAATGTTTCTTGAGCAGCAAATCTGGAAACTACAAAATTTTAAAATATATTAAAATAGAAAACATTTATATTAAATTCTAATAATATTTTGCAGTATTACTATTTTTATATTTTTATCATACAAATGCAACCTTATTGAGCAATAAAGACTGCTTTCAAAGACATTTTAGGTAATATTTTAGATTTGACCTTTTGATTTATATCAAGGCTATAGCAAATGTTGCAACTCTAGTAAGATAACACAATATTCATGAGATTCATAAATTCATTGTATTTGTAAAAATACTTTTTTTTTTTTTTTTACCTTTTATAATATATACAACTTTTTTTGAAAATAGTGATTGAGATATATGGAGTCAGGGTAAGACAATATCCTTTAACTTTTTACAGGTGTTTACACCAGGTACACTGTAAAACCGAACAGTGAAATTAATTAAATTAAATGAGTTAACTTCACTCAAATAATAATGAAAGTTCATTGGACTTAATTGAAATAAGTTCTGTAAATTTAGGCTTGGCTTGGCTCCCATGGCTGTCAGCCCCGCCCCACTTGTCATAAAAATTTTAAGCTCTACTAACTAAAAAAAAATTGAGTTTGTGTACTCAAATATTTTGAGGCAATAAGTTTCCTCAAATGTTTTGAGTATTCTTAACTTACCAGGTTTTACAGTGTAGTTACATGAATCTCAAGTGCGTCTCCTGTGACCACTTGTGATCGGATTTCAAGGGGAAAGTCTCTGATTTCATGACTACATACATCACTGACTGCGTCAGAGTGTACAAGGAAAATCTGCGTAGTGTTACTCTCAAAAATACATGCATTTTAATCTAAAAACAAGCATGATGTTTTAAGTGGAATTGTCCTTTACCTACTTTACTTTACTTCAGCTGTGCTTCATGTGATCTGTCTCACTGCATGTCAACATCAGTCGATTTATCTCAAATGTATTTGAATTAAAGAAGTCTCATACTCACCAAGGCGGTATTTATTAGGTCTAAAATACGATAATAGTGTGACAATTTACAATTTAAACTAGTGATTTAATATTAATGCATTTAATGCAAATTGAATTTATTTCTGTGATGGCAATGCAGAATTTTTTCCATTTCTCCAGTCTTCAGCGTAACATGACCTTTCAGAAATCATTATAATATGCTGATTTGCTTTTTAAAAAGTACAGTATTATTATGAATGTTGAAAACAAGTTGTACTGTTTAATATTTTGTAGGAATCATTATACATATTTTACAGGATACTTTGAAAAAGAGAAAACATAAAAGGGAATTTATTTAAAATAGAATTTCTTTTAAAATTCTTTACTGTCACTTTAGATCAGTTTAACCCACACTTGCTAAATAAAATTATTATTATTATTTTAACGTAAAGATGTCAAACTTTTGAATGGTAGCTAGTCTATCAGGACGGATTAGCAGTTAAACTCTAAATGCAATGTGAACACATGCTTTTTCAGCTATGTATGAATTAGCTCATTTTGGACCCGCATTTAGTGCTGTTCACTTCACCCAAACAAATCTCAATAGCAGGTATACAAGAGTCATAATATTGTAAAATATTCAAGGAAGCCGATTTTGTGAAACTGACCCACCTTTATTTTTCTGTTAATCTCTGTTCCATCTGTGAAGCTTACTAGCTCAACAGAGCGTAAAGAACATAGCGAGATTTGCTTAAGTAACTGTGACATTGTGGGGCATTCAGAGGGGTCAAGACTCGAGTCTATGTTTATGTACTTATTTAGCTCTATGCTGCATGCTCGATTTAATGGGATCGTATCTGACCAGTCAGATGTTAAGTGGTCATTTTTGACCCACAGAACCTTCCCTGTGTTGGAGAGAGAAAGTGTCAGACACCTCGATCTCTCCTCGATCTATCTCCCGCCAATCTGAATGCTGTGACATTTGTACTATTGTTTGCTGGCCTCTGTCAGGTTGCCATGGCAGTGCTTATTTGCCATACTAAATGTCTGATGGTGTTAAGCAGATGCTGACAGCTAACAGTGATCGTCTCTGTCTGATCAGTAAAACATCTGATTTGAGAGCAAGAGGCCACAGTGTCTACATCGTAATCAAATCCCAATCCAGACAAGGAATTAAGTCATTTGTGTCTTGGTTTATGTGTTACTCTTTTGATTCAGTGAAAGCAGGTGAGTGTGTTTCCATCAGCTCCATCTGTTGCTCTCTGTGGTCATGTCTTTTGGACAGCTCTGAGTGCCTCAGAGTGCTGCTGGTTTTAAAGATCAGAGCTGCTGGAAGTGACACATGACACGGCCAGTGCAGGTGCAGGGGACTTCTGCTTAGTCTGTTACTTCTTTCGCATATCACCAGTACTCCCCCATGTGGGCAAACGCTGCGCTGCCATTCAGTTACAGTGACTTTTCTGAGTTTAACATGGCGACTGCTTACATATGAGCCGTTGTTGGCCAAGAACTCTCTCGAACTTTGCTTGTCTGATTATCTTAGAACTGTGACATGCCACTGTTTTGGTAATGCTGGTGAACTCTGGTTAATTTGTGTTTGCTTGGTTGCTAAATTAATTTATGTCAGTTTTCCCTGAAAAGTTTTCTATATCCTTGAAAGAAAGGATCTGATCTCTTTATTGTTGTAAACAGAAATAAACCAGACTCAGAATAAATACATGGGTTGTTATTATAAAATCCAACATTTTTCTATTTCTTATAAAACTATATACATGTAGTCTTTTAATTAATATGAGGCCACAAAACTGCATGGAATTTGTCCTTTTAAAAAATTAATTTGCCACTTTGTAGGACTGTAGAATTGTATTGCAAAAATATAAGGTGGCCAGGAAAATAGTCAGAAACTTATTTATTAGTTATTGCACCTAAAATCAATTTTTCCCCCTTATATATTCATATAAATTTTAACCAAAATATATGGCTCATACTTCCCAAATATGCCAAATGAAAAAGATATCAGTAACACTTTACAATAAGGTTCCATTAGTTAATGTTAGTTAATGTATTAACTATACATTTAGCAATACATTTAGTACAGTATTTATTAATGTTAGTTAATGAAAATACAGTCGTTGATTGTTAGTACATGTTAATTCACAATGCATCAACTAATGTAAAGAAGCACAACATTTGATTTCAATAATGCATTGGTAAATGTTGAAATTAACATGTTTTGTATATTAGGGTTGTGTGTTACACCTAATGTTGTTAAATGAATGTTTATTGCATTATTTCAGTTTCATGTGTGTTACCATGATGGTGTTTAGTGTTTGTGTGAATGAAACTGTGCACCTTCTATACATGTTATTATTTAAAAGCTGCTTGTGATGGGCTTTGGTTCATCACATGACTTTCTCATCACCACCTGCATTTGGTGGTTATCAGTGTATTACAAAGGTACAAAACAGATTTCATTACTTCAATAGGTTGGTATATTAACATTATATCAGTTCATGAAATTACGGTATTTAACTGTAAATTTAAGTTAAAACCGTGAAACCTAAAACGTTGCTACCGTATTTTTTACGGTAAAATTCCGGCAACCACAGCTGCCGGTTTTTTACCGTAAATTTTACGGATTTTTTTTTACAGTGTACTTAATTACTGTAACGTGAGTATTTGTAATTCGTTACTTCACACCCCTGAAGTTTCAGTCTACAAGACCATTCAATCATATTTTTTTAATATATGTATATTTGGATAACTTGTTTTGCAATGTAACTGTAAAAATTGCTTTGCTACAATGATACCAAAAAACAGACACAGCCTGTGACCTGTCTTGGTGATAGTGTTGTGGGACTTGGCTTCTGTTGGGTGACTTTCCTCTGAGCCTCTGAGACAGATAACGTGGAAATGCAGTCAAATGACGTAGTTTGGCTAGATAAGATCTGTGAGCGCTATTGTTGACGTCTCATTGTGGTTACAGTGGTTTTCTTTTTTTCCCTGCAAGCGCCAGAAAGGTTTTCGTTTAGCAGCTTTCAGCTCACGAAAAGCATTGCTCAGTTGTTGACAAAACATTAAATCTCACATCAAACGCTTGTTCAAACCAATGCGTAGAAATGGGTTTATTTTTACATGGTGAAACATAAAAATAACTAATTTATCTGCTTCTTTGTCTTAAATTTCCATAGGTTTTGTGCAGGGTGGCAGTCGTGAATGAAATGTGCTTTAAAGAGCCTTTGTTTTGTGTCCTTTAGATGATCCTGTGGGACTGGGACCTTAAACAATGGTACAAGCCACAATATCAGGTCAGTACAACTCCTGTTCAGCTTTTCAACATTTTCTCAGCATGATTTATGCAAGTTTTATTAGGTAACTGCACTCCCATGACATTCTGGCTTAAACAGCCAATATCTAGAGCAGACTATGTTTTTAATTCACTTTTTATGAAGCTTTGTGAGATACTTTCGTTTATAAATCAATGTATAAAATAAAATGTATTTAGTAATCATTTATTCAGAATGCCTGGTTCTAAATGTTAAGCACATTTATTTTTTAGAAATATGTAATTATAAGTTATTATGTCCGAGTTTTATTGTATAATGCTTTATGTCCAGCCTGGAATAAGAGAGTAATCTTTGTGGTCCATCACATACAGACCAGCATCTCCTCTCACTTACTTTCTTTCCGTCCGAATGAGCCTCATATGGTCCATCTGAGAACAGTTTGTAGCCTGTTAGCATGCTGAGGCCTGTAGCCCCTCCATCTGCCCGCTGCTCATTACTGTGGCTGACCTGCGAGTGGATAACCCTCATACTGGCTCACATAAAGCTTGCCAAATGACGTCAAAGCCCGGAGGAAGTGCTCGCTGTGCACTTTTACCACACACATGTGAGCACGCACACACACGCAGGTCGCAGCAGTGCCGCCACTCTACTTTATTACTTTCATCAGAACCACCACCCCCTTCAAAAAAAAATGATGTAGGTCTGAATTAAATACAATCAATAAAATGAGCTCAGCATGTACGCACAAGGCTGAAGATGGATTAAAACTAGCTGAGTTTATAGAGACCCAGAGTTCTTCCTGTAATATCATTATGAACGGTTGCTTTTTTCCCGCTGAGTGGATATCATCAAAAACTGTCTCTGCTACTTGACTGGATTTATCAAATGGATGGCTCTGAGAATGAGTCATTCTTTGCTACAGTTACTACTGGCACAAGTCTGGAGTAGTGGGATGGCATGCTGTAGCGTTGCTGTAGCTCAAACATTGCATGGCGCTAAAAACACCAAAGTTATGGGTTTGATTCCCAGGGAGTGCATGAACTGATAAAAGGTGTAGATTTAATGCAATGTAAATCACTTCGGATAAAAGTGTCTGCCAAATGCAAATGTAAAAATATATAAAATCATGCTGTACTTCTAAATGACCACAAGGAGGCAGTATAAGTCACATAAACAGATACATACAGAATCAGAATCAGAAAGAGCTTTATTGCCAAGTATGTTTAACAGAGTCCGGGTGTTGTTGTTCTGTCTCTGTGATCAGATCAGCGAGTTTCTGTAAAGCTGAGCTCACGTGTGCTTGCGGAGGAATGTAAATACTCACGAGAATACAGGGTAAATTGTTGTTTCTTTATGCAGCAGATTTCCTAATTTTGCATTCTATGGACATTCTAATCTTTGTCTGCTTAGGGTGCAGTGAGTGGCAATGGTGTGGATCTCTCTGTGATAAACGAGGCCAGAAACCTGGTCTCAGACCTGCTGATGGACCCGTCTCTCTCACCACACGTCCTCTCGTCACTGCGCAGTGTGAGCAGCCTCATGGGAGCTTTCTCTGGGTCGTGCCGGCCCCGGGTCAACCCCTTCACCCCCTTCCCCGGCTTCTACCCCTGCGCTGAGATCGAAGACCCCTCAGAGAGAGGAGAGAGAAAGCCACTGAAGGTAGGTGAGCCGCAGTGTTGGGAAAGAGACTTTCCTCACCGAGCTACAAGTCACTCATAATTTGAAGTAGTGTAACTGCAGTCAAGCTACGCTTTTAAAAAAGTAGGTAGCAACACACAAACTACTAACAAAAAGTAGATATTATATTGTTGTTGCTCAAGGGACAATAGTTATATATTTAGGTATAAACATATCTTGTGTTTATAATTAATAATTATAATAATTTAGAATCAAATGTATTTTTCTGTGCACTGATATTAAAGATATGACTAGTGCTGGTAATCTGATAATTATATACATGTTAAGGCAGATTACTGACCAAAAAGTAAATTTCTGTTCTATTTTGTCAAAATAAATTATAGTTTATACTAAAAAAGTAAAATCAGTGGTTTTAAATGCTTAAAATGAATTTAGGCATCACATCATTATAATGTATAGTCTGATAGATGGATATTTATTATGAAAAGTTAAGTCTAATAATATGGGAAATGTGGCACAATTACATTTCCGGTATGAGCCATTGTATATGCAATATAGACAATAACAATGAATGAAAAAAATGGCTCTGATATCGGCTAATCACCATTATGGAACCGATATTATACACTATTGGTCAAAAGTTTGGAGTCAGTAAGATTTTTATTTATTTATTTATTTTCTGTAAGAACACTATACAGTTGTCACATTTATAATGTCTTTAAATAGCTTATTTTCTTAAATTTTGATTCTATTTTTCAAAGAATCCTGAAAAAAAAAGTACATCTCAATTTCCAAAAAAAAACTTAAAGGGGTCATATGATGCTGCTAAAAAGAACATTATTTTGTGTATTTGGTGTAATGAAATGTGTTTATGTGGTTTAAGAGGCATGACGAAGCGGATATCGTCCTCTTTTGGAAGACCAAACAAAGTAGTTTCGCTTTCACAACGAAGCACACAGCGTCTTCACGACATGGCTGCAGGTTCAACAATACTACAGCGAGAATAAAAGTTACGCCTTCTTTCTTTGCGTGAACATTTGGGCGGTGTTATGCAAATCTTCCCAGATCGTGACGTAGGTATGTGGGGGCGTGTTAGAACGAGCCGTTTTAGGTAGGCGTGGTTAACTCTTAACTTTTATAAAGAATATCTCTTTGGTTTTGAGACTTTAGTGTTTGCAACTTTACAGATCTTCTTTATGCACCAAGAGCTTGTAACACTCCAAAGAGAAAGGAAAAATTTAAATCGCATCATATGACCCCTTTAAGCAGGACCTTTTTTCAACATTGATAATAATAAAAATATTTCTTGGGCACCAAATTAAAAAACTGCTTGACTGTTTGATGAACCGTCCAAATGCAATGATTTACTAGAATGAAATAATACTTTTTAATACTACAAATGAGTGAGAGAAAAGGGTGAGAAGGCAGTTTAGGAGAGTGCTTTAACATATTAACTTGGGACTAAGTGATCAATACAGGGACATTAGGACATTTGCTGGTTCAGTCCCTGCTAGTAGCCATCATCTTTGTGCCCTTGAGCACAGTTGTGCCCTTGGATATCTCCAGAGGTATTGTCCCTGCGACTGGTGCACTGTAAGTCATGCCTGTTTATTGAGTACTTCCTAATGACCTTGTACTTTCAGGGTCTGAGCAGCAGGAATAGTCTCCCTACCCCTCAGCTGAGGCGCAGTTCAGCCTCTTCCTCTCTGCCCCCACTGGAGTCTGCCTCGTCACGCTGGGAACGTACCAATGGAAGGAGATCTCACTCTGAGCTCAGCAGGTCAGAGCTCTCAAACTGCCTCACGACTGCACTCTTACACCTTAGTGCACTCTCTGTACTCCTCTGGGGCGGGCAAGGACAGGAACACTGGTGCATTTGAATCTGTGGATTGATAATCGCCACGAAGCGTGACATAATATGACCAAATAGTTGAGGTTTTAGTGCTTTCTGTAATTTCACTGTTTGTCCTCAAGGTGGCAGTATTAAAAAGCGATCGGTCAGAATCTGGGTTGAGAATCCCTAAAGAAACTTCATCTAATACAAATTTGACTTAAACTCACATGGAACATTCAGTCATTCATAAAATACTCAATACCACCATGTCTTTTTTTTATTAAGTATTTAGATTAAGTCATTTTATTATGCTGTCACCTATCAGTAAAATTGTTATCTCCGCTGTAACACATTTTAGTATGTGACTTCTATACATTTCTTCTTTTTTTTACCCTACAGCCAGAGTTGTGTTTCTAATGGACCCAACAGCAACTTGCTGACTATTCCTAAACAGAGATCCTCCTCCGTCACACTCTCCTATGGCCACACAATACCCAGAAGACCAGGTCTGCAACCATCAAGAGTGAAATAACCTTCCTTTCATATCAAATTTTGTAAAAGTTAGGAGATTAGCCAGACTGATTTACATGTCATAATTGTGGAGGTGGCATTATTTCAAAAGCTGTCCTCTTCTTATGTTGGTAAATAACAAATAAATCAAAATCTAGTATAAAATACTTAAGCCAATATCTATCTATCTATCTATCTATCTATCTATCTATCTATCTGTCTGTCTGTCTGTCTGTCTGTTTGTCTGTATTTATTTATTCATTTTTAAGAAAAAGTAAAAAAAAAAAAGTTAAACCTATTCTACTTATATATTTTGGTTTATAGACTGGTTTTAAAAAATGTGTGGTGTAACCAGTAAGTAAAACGTAAAAACAAATTTTCCAAAGTTAAATGAATGAATGTATGAATGTGTGTGAGATATAGAATACTTAAAGGTATAGTACATCCAAAATGAAAATTCTGTCATTCTTTATTCACCCTCATGTTGTTCCAAACCTGTTTGGCTATCTTTCTTCTGTGGAACTTATAAAATATATTTTGAGAAATGTCTTTCATGTTTTTGCCCATATAATGGAAGTCAATGGTCACTGATCTTGACACACAACATGAGGGGGGGTCCTTTCTGGTTGTTTTCTTGTTGCATGACAACGAAATGGCCACCTGTACAGTATGTTGACTACACCACACTTATTTAATTGGACAGAAAAGCAATAATATTTGGTTTATGCCAACATTACTTTTTCAAGAATTTCAGTATTTTAATACTGACCTTTACAGTGGTCTCTGTACAATTGCACCACCTTGACTTAAAGCCCACAAAAAAAATATCAAAATGATTTTAATTCAGAAATTAAATCATAGCAGGAATGT
>NW_015540872.1:576124-638492 GCF_001515605.1 Sinocyclocheilus anshuiensis | reverse complement strand
TAGCAGGAATGTACTTGATCTTTTTTGTATGAATTACATTTTTTAAAATGTATTTTTGGATAAATGAGTAGATATTGATTTTCATGTCTATAGGTGCTTCTCCCAGCCTGAGTCCCGTCAGCACCCCGAGTCACAGTCCCCCTGCTGCTCCCAGCTCCTCTCTGGTTACACGCTCTCCAGTGGAGTTCCCAGACACTGCTGATTTCCTCACCAAGCCCAGTGTCAACCTGCACAAACCACTGGGCTACACGCTGAGCTCACCTGATTTCCAGCAGCAGTATCGAGGTCCCTCCTCGGCCCCCTTTTGCACCAGGTACTGTAACATCTAGAACCCTTCTCCTCGCAGTTAGGTTGTACCTCATAAACGACATAATTAATTCTTTTTTTTTCTTTTTCTTTTTTTTCTTTTTGTAGTTGTGGCCGACAGATGATAAAAGGTGTGGCTAGCATGGAGGTGGGTGAGGGCCATCATGCAACAGCCAATGAGATGCAAAGAACACGCTCAGGTAAAGTTAATAACATTAATGCCATTTATCACAACAGAGTCATTCCTGATTCCATCCTTAGGTTTATTACTCAAAATGATGTTTTTGCTCGCTTTCTTAGCTGAAGGAGCGGAGTATGGTGGGGAAAACTTGATCCGAGAGGAGAGCTTAGAGGCAGAGTCTCAGGAGGAGAGGACTGCAGACACAGCAGGGGAAAAACTAAATAACCAGCCTGAGGGAGAGGAACAGACCTCCAGTACAAAGCAGTCCTCATTGGATCCTGAGGTAGAGCACACACACATGCTGAACTACATGTACACTTTATCCCCGCATGGTTTCATTTTATTAATGTCTAAAACATTGCCTCAGGAACTGAAATAAAGATCCAGTGTTGCTTGTGGATGAGTAATTTTAATTTATGTAGTGCTGTTTCGCCTAAGAAAGCCCCGCAAGAGAAGAGCTTTTCTTTCACGTAACCTGAAATGCCCTCGTCTTGATTCCACCGCTCTCCTACTCCTTTTATTGGCCAATCTGGCAGTTGTTAAAGTGGCCAGCTGTTGAACAAGCCGAGTGGAGTTTAGAAGCAGAGTGCTTATTTGCATTCCCATGCTTTTGCATTATTATGTGGTTGCTGGATTTATAGCTGTGAATCTTGAGTGGATCTCTCTGCAAACCCTTTCTGCTCAAAGGGGTCTACAGTAAGAGCCCGTGAGGACAACATAAATTAGCTGACTTAGTAAAAGCCTTACATTGTTATCTCTGGAAAAGATGCTAAGCATGACTTTTTCCTGCAAGACTAAGCTGAGATTACTGCAACACCTTCTACCTACTGTCAGCTGACTGTGATTGATCTCTGGTAGGGAGACGAGGAGTTTAGGTTGGACTCTACGCTAGTGGACCATGAAGCACTCATGGAAAGGATCAACACCTGGAACTTCCAGATCTTTGAGCTGATGGAGATGACGGGAGGAAAGACTGGCAGGATTCTCAGCTATGTTAGTGCTTTGTACCTCTAAGTATTAAAAGATCCTGTTGAAATTATTAAGCTAATAAAAGGCCTGAGTTTTGGGAAAATGCAATTGAGAGTTTGTTTTTTTTTTTTTTACTTTGGTGGAAAACATTGTTCTCTTTTAGCTAATTAAAACCATTCCCGTTTAGTTAAATCCACGTAATTACACACTTTTATTGTCTGATCTGATGTGACTGGCATTTCATAGATTTAGCTGAATGTAATGCGTACGAGTGGTCCTTCTCAGTACTCCGTGCAAGTAAACATGAATCTGCAGGGACTCGATGGCTCACTGCTTGTCTTGTCTTAATGAAGTTCTGTTTGTTACATTCTCTCAGGTGGCGTACACTTTGTTCCAGGACACGGGTCTGTTCGAAATCTTCAAAATCCCTGTGCGGGAATTCATGACGTACTTTTACGCTCTGGAGAACGGCTATCGTGACATCCCCTGTGAGAATAAAAAAAAATCTTGTTTGAAGTTAAACTTGAAAACTGGGTTAGAATTGTTCCGGTATTTCTCGAATTGGAGCACAGTGAAGATTTGGGTCTTGTGAAGCTGAGAACGGTTGGAAACAATTCCAGTGAAGCGCTATTTTCTGTTCTTCCTTCAGATCACAACCGTGTCCATGCCACTGACGTCCTTCATGCGGTGTGGTATCTTACCACCCGGTCCATCCCAGGCTTTCAGCAGATCCATAATGAGCATGTCACAGGAAGTGATACAGGTACATCTGTACACTCACACTCCAGTATAGTTTGGCATCAAGTAGACTGGTAACTGTAGGTTGTAGGTTCAAATCCCACAATGGCCGATTCATGATGTACCATCATTGTGCCCTTAGTTAAGGCACTGGATAAAATGGTAATATGGAGTACATGATGGACAGATTCAGGTTAGAGCATCTGTATCGTCAGTCCTGTCTCTAATTATATCTAGCATACCTCCTGATCCATTGGAAATAAATTAGAGGCCATCGCCGCTGCCCGGTCTTCGTTATTCCAGCCAGCGGCGCAAATGCTGTCCGATAAGAGATCCTCTATTGCGATTGAGATCTGAGGTGGCTGCTGGCTCAGCATGTCCGAGGCTTATTTTAAGCCTTTGTAATTTGTAATTTCTCAAATGGAGTTGACTCTGAGTCACTCTGCTGCTGTTCCACGCAGCAGCCAGCTCTGGCAGGCAGAGGTGTTGAATCACACTGAGACCAGTGACTTCACTAGCTGGCTCAAATACAGAGTTGCAAAATATTCAAAAATCTTTGTGAAAGAGATGGAGTACGGTTTCAGAATATTTGGTTTGCTGTTAAAACAGTCAGCTTAATTGCAGCCTCTTGGCAGTGTTTGGTTCTCTTATTTCATTAGTGACTTCTTTAGGCCTGTGCAAGTTTGAATTAGCAGCGAAGAAATAATGCACAAGGAATTAAAAAAAAACTTCTCTGAACATTACTGCACAGATCTTGACGTGTATATATATATATATATATATATATATATATATATATATATGTGTGTGTGTGTGTGTGTATGTGTTTGGCAAGTGTTTCATTTGCAGAACAATTTATATAATTGTGTATAGAGTGTATTTGTGTGTATATAGAGTGTATATTTACTTTTATAACAATTTCTCATTTAATCTACATGTTTTTTTTGAGGATTATGATGAATTAAATTTTATAAATAGGTTTCATACATAAATGCTGCATTTGTGTATGGTTACATATTGATTATTGTCTGATATTAGAGATTTTTTTTATTTTATTTCAGGTATCTAAATTGGATATATTCTGCATTTTACATTCCCATTCCCCCTGATTTTGACAGATTACTTTTACTGCAATCTTAAAGTGATAGTTCTGCCAAAAATTTTAATTTTGTCATCAATTATTCACCCTTATGTCATTCCAAACCTGTTTAAGTTTCTTTGTTCAACACAAAAGAAGATATTTTGAAGAATTTTGAAGAACCAAACAGTTGTTGGTCCCCACTGACGTCCATAGTAGGGAAAGAAATACTATGGAAGGGAAGTCAATGGGGACCGTCAGCGGTTTGATTACCAGCATTCTTCAAAATATCTTCTTTTATGGTCAACATAATAAAGAAACTCATACAGGTTTGGAACGACATGATGGTGCGTGAATGATGACAAAATTAAAATTTTTGGGGTAAACTATCCCTTTAATTCCTGTCAAATTAATCTTTAAAAACACTAATAATTTAATAAAACTGTTTACTGTTATCTTAAGCAGAGCTCAGAATTAATTTCCATTACTGTATATGTGACCCTGGACATCAAAACCAGTCATAAGGGTCAATTTTTTTTAAATTGAGATTTATACATAATCTGAAAGCTGAATAAATAAGCTTTCTATTGATGTTTGTTAGGATAGGACAATATTTAGCCGAGATACAACTATTTGAAAATCTGGAATCTGAAGGTGCAAAAAAATCTAAATATTGAGAAAATTGCCTTTAAAGTTGTCCAAATGAAGTCCTTAGCAATGCATATTACTGCTATGTTTTAATATATGTATGGTAGGAAATTTACTAAATATCTTCATGGAACATGATCTTTACTTAATATCCTAATGATTTTTGGCATAAAAGAAAAATCGATAATTTTGACCCATACAATGTAGTTTTGGCTATTGCTACAAATATACCCCAGCGGCTTAAGACTGGTTTTGTGGTCCAGGGGCACATATTGTAATGTTGTAATGTCTAAATAAATTCACTTATAGCATTTAAAGAAATTGCTTTAGTATTTAGTATTTAAAATGTATTTAGAAAAAATACTAGCAAATAGAATTTTAAAATCAGCCATTTATCAGTTGTTAGCCATACCATGATTATCAGCTAATCGCTATCACATGTGATTAGCTGATAATTTAAATAGTAAACTATTGGCTAATTCACATTTAAAATAAAGCAAGCTCATAAAAGATTGCATGTGTCATCTAGGTCGTTATGTAAGACACTGTATTGATTTTGAAATGGACTGTCACCTGGAAAGGATGTGCAATATTGTTTCACCACTCTTCTTGCATGGTCACTCTTTGTATTTATTAGATTCGGACAGTGGAATTTCCCCAGGCAGGGTGGCATATGCCACGTCCAGAAGTTCCTCATTCTCGGATGACAGTTACGGCTGTCTGGCCTGGAATATCCCAGCGCTGGAACTCATGGCACTATATGTAGCAGCTGCTATGCATGACTATGATCACCCTGGGCGCACAAATGCCTTTCTTGTAGCCACTAACGCTCCTCAGGTAAGTAATGAGTAATGCCCAAATTGTAGTTTAGAAGAACCTTCGAATTTGTATAGTTAATTTAGTTCTGAATAGATCATTAGAAGTCTTGGCTATTTGATCTAGTTTTCACACTGTTGTGTCAAGAAGTGAAACCAGCCCATCTTTTATCAGAAGCATATGCTTTTGTAATCAGAGCAAGGAACCTCTTGACTCAAGATGCACACTATGTTTCCCTCTTCTTTTCTTAATCTTTCTTTCCCTATTTCCACCTCTCCACACTCTCACACAGGCGGTGTTGTATAATGACCGTTCAGTTTTGGAGAACCACCATGCAGCCTCTGCCTGGAGCCTGTTTCTTTCCCAGCCGGAGTTCAACTTCCTGTGCAGTTTGGACCACGTTGAGTTTAAGCGTTTTCGGTTCCTAGTCATCGAGGCCATCCTCGCAACAGACCTAAAGAAGCACTTTGACTTCCTAGCAGAGTTTAATTCCAAGGTCAGTAGTAGGGGTGCATTGATATGCTATCAACAACCAATATCAGTAGTCAATAACAAGCGCAATAGCTTTTTGTGGTTGATATAATAAATCAGACCAACTCTAAACTACTGATTTTTAAAGGTGACATATCATGAAAATCTGACTTTTTACGTGTTTAAGTGCTATGATTGGGTCCCCGGTGCATCTACCAACCCAGAAAATGTGATAAAGAACAACCCAGTAAACCAGATTTCGCTCCCCCTGTGTCGTAGAAAGGGGATCTTATTATAATATTACCACCCCTTGATCTGCCAGCTTCCACCCACGGCGCCACCATTGTGTGACAATGGTGTACCAGTTCGAACGCCATGGTGAAAGTTCGAGCAAAGCATGCTAACCGTTCTGTCTTTAGCTGCACTGACGAGCACAGAACACTGTTTAGAGTCCCAGCCTCAAAGGAGACAAGAGAGCAATGGATTTATTGATTTATTTACTGTTTATTATGCTGCTGCCACACAGATCTAATATAAAAATGCGATTTCTTTCTCATCTGTTTACCTTCACAGACATAACCGACTGTTATGTTATAACTGTTATAACTTGTGTGTTTTTAACAAACTTCTGTGTATTTGACAGTTTAAGTCGCAATAAGACATGAAAGATAACTTAGTTTAGCAGAAAGCTGTATATCAGAAGTTGAAGCTAATATGGTTTAAAACATGATTTCAGCTCAATAGACATGATATTTAAAAGCAAATAGATGTTTTTAGCAGAGTATCGGCGCAAGGAGCTGTAAAGGCACAGCCCTATTCTGGAAAAGGGGGTGGGGAGCTGCAGCTCATTTGCATTTAAAGAGACATGCACAAAAACAGCTTGTTTCTTCCACTCAAAATAGGCATTTTCAAAATGTTATAATAAATGATCTGTGGGGTATTTTGAGCTGAAACTTCACAGACACATTCTGGGGACACCTGAAACTTATATTACATATTGTAAAAAGGAGCATAATAGGTCTCCTTTAATTTGCCGATCAATGTTATTTTATTTTTTCAATGATTATAAGTAATGTCAACCTCTAGTCAGCACCTTGCACCCATATAGAACTAGGTTAATTAAACCTTTCAACTAAAGGAATCAACATGGCCAGACATGGAAAAACATTTGCAAAATAATAATAACAAAAATCGCTCAATTATTAATAATAGCTTTTATCAATGTTGAAATCAGTTTTTGCTTCTTAAAATTTTGGTCGATTCTTTGATGAACAGCACTCATTTGAAATAGAAATCTTTTATACCATTACAAAATGTATTTTCTGTCACTTTTGATGAACTTAGTTGAACATTTTTAATCTTAATATTAAGCAACAAAAACATCCCACATTGATAAGAAATGTTTCTCGAGCACCAAATCAGCATATTAGAATGATTTCTGAAGGATCAGGTGACACTGAAGACTGGAGTAATGACTGCTGGAAATTCAGCGTTGCCATCACAGGAATAAATGACGTTTTATATATATTCAAATAGAAAACAGTTATATTAAATTGTAATCATATTTTTAAATGTTATTTGTAAATTGCAGTAATATTTCACAATGTGTTTTTGATCAAATAAACGTAACCATGGTGAGCATAAGAGACTTCTTTCAAAAACATTAAAACTTCTTTATTCTAAATTTTGACCAGTAGTCTGTTTAAACATGTATAATTTAATACATATCTCCTGAACATGCCTACTGCAGAAAGTTGTGCTATTTTTAGGTTAATCCTCTGATTGATCCTTTTTTTTTTTTACAGGTTAATGATGTGAATAGTCCAGGCATCGACTGGACTAATGAAAATGACAGGTTGTTAGTGTGCCAAGTGTGCATTAAGCTGGCAGATATCAATGGGCCAGCCAAAGAACGCAGCCTTCACCTCAAATGGACAGAGGGTATCGTCAATGAGTTTTATGAGCAGGTATGTCCTATTCTCTTCACATAACTTACACAACATACAGCAGCTTGAGATCAACATTTGTGCATTTCCGCCTTTTCAGGGTGATGAAGAAGCCACTCTAGGATTACCCATCAGCCCTTTCATGGATCGCTCGGCACCACAGTTAGCAAAGCTGCAGGAGTCTTTTATCACGCACATCGTCGGGCCTCTTTGTAACTCCTACGATGCTGCCGGCCTGCTGCCGGGATACTGGATTGACGAGGAGGGCTCAGACGATGAAGAAGAAACAGAAGACATTGAAACGGAAGATGAAGAACTGGACGAGGATCTTGAACCAAGTATGAATATACAGTTCTGTAAAAAGATAGACCATTTGTGTTTAGATTTTAATTTAGTACTTAGGTATCGCACACACTAATCGAGTAGTTTTCCTTACAGAGAGGAGGAAGGGTCAACGTCGGTTATTCTGCAGCATCATGCAGCACTTAACAGAGAACCACAAGGTGTGGAAGAAGACCATCGAAGAAGAGGAGAAGGCCAAAGAGCTGGAGACTCAGCAGCAGCAATCCAAGAGCCCCAGCCTTCCTCCGTCCACCACCACCTCCTCCGACGACATCCAGGTCATTCAAGAGGAGGCCGAGGAGGAGGAACGGCAGTAGCAAGAGGAGAAGGACAAGCAACGAAGCTCACCGAGGGGCTTAAACGACCCGTCCCTCTCCTTCACCTACACAAACACACACATTGACACCCAGAGGAAGACCCTAGCGGATCTCCCCGCGCTGAAATTCGTCACTGTGCCGACACTCTGAAGCTAATGCAGTTCACATTGTGTTGAAAAAAAGGCCTTACTACTGTGAGAGGACCCTTTGGTGGGAACCCCACTCCTATGCACTTTCACCCCATGGAGAAGCAGCGGAGAACGAACAGAGCTTTGAAGACACCGAATCGTGTTGTGAGATTAAAACCAGACGGAGAAGAACACAGGCAGGGGAGAATCGTGCCATCCCATGGTTCCCTGGCCTAGAACGTAGAGCTCTTAACTCTCCCGTAGGTACTTAAGTCCAAAAGGACACAAAAAAGACAATGACGCAATTGACACCCGTTACCAAAGCGAACAGTTCAAAAACATAGAAAGACTACGACTGAAGCCGTTTCAGGCTCAGTGTCAAAATGTGCCTGTCTGAACTTTAAAAAAAAAAATATATATATATAAAATATTGTTTGTTTTTATTTTTCTTGTGGTCCAGAAAATGGGCTATGCACGCTGCACTGTATGTGCAGTCCCCAATTCATGCTGGCGACATAAACACTGTATTACTGAACAGTCATTAGGACAAGTGGAAATGTTGACATTTTGACTGAAAAATGACCTGACTTCTGCATCGTTTTGGATGCTTTTGATTCATGTTGATCACCTTCTTGCAGTTTTTTGTTTGCATTTGTTGTTTGTAAGGTTGTTTCTTTCTTTTTTTCCATTTGTGGTGTCCCCCGGCTCCCCCTTTTTCCTCTTCAGGAACGCTGAGTTGCCAGTCGTTCTCTGTAAAGTCCGTCTGTGTTTAAAAGCATCGCAAATGGGACAGGAATGTTGTTCAAATGAAGGGACGTTTCTCCTTTTTTACGTTTAAATAGATATATTTTTTCACGGTTACTCAGGATTCATGTGAAGGATTGATCCTTGTTTTTTGCGAAAATTTAATTCTGCAATTTCAACTTGCACGTCGAACATTCTTTTCAGAGGTGGGACAAAAAAAAAAAGTTTATTTTTTGTATGAATAGCTTGAAAGTCGCTAACAACAAAAGATGCTCCCCCAAAGTGCAGTGTCCTACATATTAACCCCCATCCTTATCATCTGCTCCAGACCAGTATATCCATGTTTATTTTTTCAAAGACCCCCTGATAAGAATTGGGAGCCAGGGAAGTTAACTGAAAACTAAATGTTTGCGTTAGCATGCATGTCATAGACTAAACATTGCTTTTGGGGGTAACTTCATGTTTGGCATTATTTGAACATGCTTGTACTTTAATTATTGCCAAACGCAAAATCCGGCCAGTTAATTTTCAAGGAATCCAGGGTTTCACCTTGAAAGCTGTACTTTTTTTCCTTTGTATTTTCTTATTCTTCATCATAAGGCAAGTTTAATACTAATAGTTCTATATATTTTTTTGTCTCAAGCAAGAACTCTAGGCATTCAATTAGAATAATGAGGGGAGGACGGGGAGGCGGAGATGAACCCGGGTCTCTTTCTCTCTCTCGGTCTGCCTCACCTCAACAAAAACTCATTTTGTCTCTGTAGAGGAAAGTTCTCAAGTAGGCAGTGTAAATCAAGCTAGTTTATTTAAGAGTAAAAAAAAAGATATACATGTGCACATTTTACTACCAAACAAGTGTTTAACCTCTGCACAGAAAGAATACTTGCATATATAAATATATATATTATATTATATATTTTTTAATTAATCAACAATGCGTCTGTTTTCTACATACAGCTGACATATAATGTACATTGAGACCATGTAATTATCATCTTGTTTCAGGAGTTTTTTTTTTTTTTTAATCTAATGCTATTTACAGATGTGGATGTGTTTGGGTGTTGTGTTTTTCAGTTTGTTGGTTGTTGTTTTTTGGGTGCACTGTCTTTTGTTCCTGCCCATAACCACTCTTTTGCCGAAAGCCCCTAATTTCTAAAGCTGGTGGTGATGCCGGATGCCTCCCTGTCTCTGTCTCCCTTTGTGGGTTTGTTCATTAGTCACTTTTTTGGCCTGTGCTCAGGGTGTGTTCTGTGTTGGGGGCTTGTGCGCACCCAAAGCAGCTTGTGGTCTTTCTCTTTTTCTGTCCAGACTGTGTGTTCATCAGTTCTTGGATCCGGGACTCCAGTGTGGCTCAGTTCGTCCACCCTCCCCTCCACTTCACTGAGCTCAGCCCGGCTGGGCTCAAACAGATTGCCAAGCAGGGTGACGGTGGATCAGAGCATCACAGCACCCCCATCCCCTCGTGTTGACCACTTGCTCAACTGTGGTATCTCACTTTTGGGGGTTCGTCGCACCACAGTAACCTCCGATGTTCCTGTCATCAGTAACTTTACGATGGCATTCACTTTTTTATGTAGCATTTAGATGGCAATGTCTGATGTAACCATTCAGCCTTTTCAGGGTTGTGGGGAGAACTGACTTTTTTGTTATTATTTATAGCTGTCATAAAAGCACCATCCCTGAACAAGAGTTTCACTCTCTCTCTCTCAATTGATTTCTGCCTGTCTGTGTCATTTTTTTTGTCTTCTGTGTACTTGCCTGTTCTAAGTCCGGGGTTTTCAAATTAGTGTGTGAAAGAACAAGAGTTTCACTCTCTCTCTCTCAATTGATTTCTGCCTGTCTGTGTCATTTTTTTTGTCTTCTGTGTACTTGCCTGTTCTAAGTCCGGGGTTTTCAAATTAGTGTGTGAAAATGGGCATGCAAAAAAAAAAAAAAGGAATGAAAAAATGTATTTTAGGGGCGTCAGGGAACGTATTCTAAGGCTGTTAGAGCCGTCAGGGAAGTCGATGTTTGCACTTATGATATTAATGAAATCTATTGACAGTACTAGTTTTTAAACGGTAAGAAAAAATCTGCATGTTTTGTTCACTGAGGCTCCATAAATACATGAACAAAAACATGGTGAAATATTGTAAATTCACTTTATAAACTTTTTCAGCAGTCATTAGTCCAGTCTTCAGTGTCAAATGATCCTTCAGAAATCATTTTAATATGCTGATTTAGTGCTCAAGAAACATTTACCTCAACACGGCTACGCTGCGTTATATTTTTGTGAAAACCACAAAGCAGGATCCTTTCATGAATAGAATATTATGAAGATTATAAACATCTTTAGGGTCACTTTTGATCGCTTTAATCCTTGACGAGTATTCATTTCTTTAAAAATGTACTGACCCCACACATTTGATTTGATGTAGTTTGTATTTTCCCCCACAAAACTATACTTTTTTTTAGCTTGAGCTGTGAACTCGAAAGTAAACATTTTTCGATTTAAAAAATGAGTTGACAGCTTATCAAAGACATAAAAATATATACATAACATAATTCTCAGATACTCTTGTCTACTTATGAGGAAAGAATTTATGTTTTAAGTGTACAGCATATTAAAGGAATTTTTATTTTTATCTTGAAAATGCTTTTGACAATTGACTTTAACAATTTTACTTTTCTACTGATCATTTTTTT
Organism: Sinocyclocheilus anshuiensis; assembly: GCF_001515605.1. Taxonomy (NCBI): domain Eukaryota; kingdom Metazoa; phylum Chordata; class Actinopteri; order Cypriniformes; family Cyprinidae; genus Sinocyclocheilus; species Sinocyclocheilus anshuiensis. The sequence goes on along the minus strand of NW_015540872.1, from coordinate 627,123 downwards.
GTATACATGAAAAATTCTCAGGGTCCCTAAGGGATCAAAATTGTTGGGTATCCTTGCCATCAAAACATTTGAAAACCCCTGGTCTTGTTAATAGTAGAATCATAATACTTGCGCAAACCACATTATCCAGGTATGACCTTTCACCTATTAAGAGATGTCCAAACACAAGCAGAATGTCTTCACCCTTCAGAATTATCTCTATGATGCAACATGTTTTTGACATTATCTAAGAGTGCTACTGAGCATCATCGAGTTGCATGTTTCCTTCGTGCTCAGATGAAAGCCCAAGTGTTCTCCTGGGAGGAACTGCCTGTAAGATGACAGTCGGCGGATGACGAGTCCCCAAGTGTGGGTCGTATGAAAGGCCAGCCTTATCTCTTCAGATGACAGCATCTCTGTGACAGCTTACCCAAAGCAACAATGCCCCTACCCGTCGCTCCACTTTTAAATGAGTTTTCCGGTCCTGTGCAGTTTAGACGACACAGACCGGAAAGATTTTTTTAGCCTGTAAATGTTTTTACAGTGACAACATGGGGGCTTTGAAGGCACTGCAGAAGCAAAATAAGATATTACATAGGTTCACAATCAACAAACACTTAGCAGAGCAAAAAAAAAAAAAAAATGCCATTGAAAATCATTCATTTTTGATATGTGCCAAACCAACTGGTACAACTACACGAGTCACTCAGGAAATCTTGAGGTTTCTATCTATATGCTCCTTTTTCCAGCTTTATATGGTGTATAATTGGCTTTGGAAAATTCCAGCACAGTTGAAAGAGGTCGCAGACAGAAAGCTTAGGAACTCGCAAAATTAAGGCTTATTTTGTCTTTATTGTATACAATTTTTTGTCAGGTTTTTCTTTTTTTTTTATCACAACATGCAAAAATAAACTTGTTAAAAGTGAACTAAAAATAATATTGAGCTATAAAATGTATATTGGAGTCCAGCTTTTCATGAAAGCACCATTTTTTTTCTGTCAGAAATATTGCAGCTCAAGTTTCACGACAGTCTCTTTCCACGGAGATAAACTAGGGACAGGGCCGTTATTGCAGAAATGATATATGGCATTAAACCAATGGGAGTCATGAAGCATTTCCAAAACTTTCTGGGAAAGGGAACTGTTCTCCTCTCACTTGCCCGACTCCAGAAATGGGGGAATTCAAGGAATGCTGGAAAAGACAGACCTCAAAATCATTATAGAGTTAAACCCTGTCAATCACTGACACAAAAGCTCTTCTCATATTGACAAGCACAACGTTCGGTTTGCTACACAGTACACTTATTGGTTCAAGTTATGAAAGATACATGCTACATTTATCTTGATACCCTCATGTACATTCTCGTTGGGTAACACACATGTGCTCATTCTTTGCTCTCCCGAGCATGTGTTCTGTAGCAGTACTCTTATCACTCTCAGGCTGGGTTCTGTGAAACTATGGAGGACACGTTCTGAGAATTTAACAAGTCAATATCAGAGGTCAGTATTCCCCGCTGATGGAATTTAAGACAGGGAACTGCTCTGCCGTTTGCGTTTCTTAGTAGGATCCCCTGAGGTGAGTGCATGTGTTCCAGAGCTCATGGGGCAAGATTTACTGCTGTCTCCTGATGGCACATATGGAGTACGGTCGAGGCTGAAGTGTCATGCCTAGTTTCGGAGAGAGGCTTGGAATAAAGCCTTCGGGGAACTGAAGATGGAACCTCTGGAGCAACGTGGTGAAGAACAAGAACATCTCCAGTCTGGCCAACTGCTCTCCCAGACAGTGCCGCTTACCTAAAGACAAACACACAGAAATCAGATACATCAGAACAACGAAAATCTTCTAGACTGACTGATTTCCCAAATATCTGCCGTTTACCTATGGAGAAAGGAAGAAACGCTTCATGCCGGACAAATTTGCCATTACAGTCAAGGAACCGCTCTGGGCAGAAGATGGATGGGTCACTCCAGTACTTCTCATCAAAATGCACCGAGTACAAGTTAGTGATGACCATGGTGCCCCTGGGGATAGTGTAGCCACGCACCACCGCATCTTGAGACGTAGCGCGGAAGATGCCCAGTGGGACGACATTGCAAAAGCGCAGGACTTCATGCAGCACTGCTTCCACATACGGCATCCTCTGCTTGTCTTCAAGAGCAGGTGGTCTGCCATTCAGGATGCAATCGATCTCCATTTGGACCTTTTCTGCACGGAAAAAACGTAACATGATTAGTGCAACGACATTCAAATGATGCAAACGAGAAAAAATACCCATTGCTCTGTGGGCACCAACCTTGTATCCTGGGATACAGAGCCATATAGAGCATAGCCCAGCGCAGACAATTTGTGGTAGTCTCTGTTCCCGCAATGATGAGTTCTCCAACAGAGAAAATGAGATTATCTTGAGAGAAAGATGTAGCTTTATCGGTGGCGCTCTGCTCCATTTCGTCCAAGTAAGCATCAATGTAATGCTGCGGTGACTGGGGTACCCTATCCTGCGAGAAGCGCTTGATGATTTGCAGAAGGAAGTCGTAGACCTTGTTGGCGTTGCGGAAGAGCTTTTGGTGCTTCCCGAAGGGCACGTACTCCATCCAGGGGAAGGCGTTGTACAGGAAAGCCCAGCCACTGGCTGCCAGCTCCACATTCTCGCTGAAGATCTCAATCATGTGTTGAAAATCACTGTCATCGTAGGTGAAACGTTGTCCGAAGATAATGAGGTTGGTGATGTTGGACACGGCATTGGTCACGAGATGCTTAGGGTTAAAGGGCTTCCCCTGATGCTGGTCAATGGCATGGAGAAAAAACAGGCACTCCTCAGAAATCCTCCCAAACATCCGCTGACCGCTGCCAAAGAAGCGGAAGCAGTTCACGGCCAGTTTGTGGTGTTCAATCCAGCCTCGACCGTATTTGCAGTTCAGAAGGCCTAGACAGAGAACAAACAATGCTGAGAGATGTCGGTTTAAATATGGAAACAAAGAAAGTTTATCTAATGATAAACTTTCTGTATGTTTAACCTGAGATGATTAGTCAAACGGTACTAGTCTCATGGGTTAAACACAGATTACAAGAACTGCGATACTGATAAAGTGATAACCTCATGTGTGACTGTCCGCTCTTCTCTAGCTATTGCCCCAACTCTGACATACATTACCATGCCAGAGCCTTTTCTCTGAATCACCCAGATAGTTAAAGGAATAGTTCACTAAAAATGAAAAATCAATTAATTCACTTACCCTTGTGTTGTTCTAAACCTGGGTGCTGTTACATATTCTACATAAAGCTAGAGGAATTTTTCTTTTCTTTTCACATAGAACATTTGGTAACACTTTATTTTAAGGTGTCCTTGTTACACGTTACATGTATTTACTATTATAATGACTCTTAATTATGCATAATTACATGCAAGTAACCCTTCATCGTAGGTGAAACGTTGTCCGAAGATAATGAGGTTGGTGATGAGGTTTAGAAGAACATGAGAGGGAATAATCATAATAATAAAAAAACTTTAATTTTTGGGTGAACTATTCCTTTAATCTAGATCATTCTGCAGTGCTCTATTCTGGGAAATCATTCTAAAATAAATGATTCTATAAGGAACCACTTACCTCCCATTTTTGTCATCTTCTGAAATAAAGGGAGGGATGGACGATCTGCAAAAACCTCACTTTGGTGATATAGGCACTCTTTAATGGCATCATAACCATTTAGAATAACAGTCGAGATTCCTCCCAGGTCTAGACTGAAAATCTGGATAATAAAATGGCAATATTCATTAATCCACTCCCCTGCCAAACATATTTCTACTAATGAAGGAGTATAATTAGAAGGCTACATTCACTCTCATGGATACAGTGAGGAAATGAATTAGGCATGCTGACTCAGCATGTCTTGGCCATTCTACAAAACTGAGTGCTGCGGCGCACTGCCAAAAACGCAACGGCAAATGCAAGACTCTTTTGTTCTTTTCAAGCACCCCAGCTACACCTCTCGCGACGCGACGCGTCAAGAAGAGAACGCTGTGATTCACTAACACGGACCAATCAGCTGTGAGCTCGATGAGAGACCTCAGCAGTAAAATGAGTAAATAACTGGCGAACTTTAGTTTTAGTGGACTCCCACTAGGGCTGCACAATTAATCGAATTTCTAATCGCAGTTACAATTATGGATGCCACAATTACGTAATCGTTCAAAGCGGCAATTAATCGTTCAAAGGCCACTTATGTTATTCTGCACGCTTGAGATATGTGTTTTTCTTTCTACATGTTATCTTACGGGGTTTTCCATTGTTTTAGTTTTAGTAGGATAACATTATAATACCATTCATATTTTTACTTTTTTATATAATTTAAAGAAGAAACCAATCCGATGTATATTTGACATATTTGGCTTAATAGCTAGGCTACTATAGAAAAGCACTAAAGGATTTTCAGTTAGAGTGTTTTCAGCTTGTTTATTTTTATATAAAAATACGGCATGCAGTTGCATCAAACTATGGTATAAACATCATTCAATGTAAATTGTGATAATCGTAATTAATAATCGCAATTACAATTTCAAGGGAATAATAGACAATTATGATTTTTGTCATAATCGTGCAGCCCTATCTCCCACTTAATAATAATAATAATAATTAAATAAAGTGTCTTTAACTACTATGTACTAACATTTAAATTATTAATTTATTACAACCCTTCATGTTTTACATTGAAAATTCAAGAACACAGTAAGTAGCCTATATTATTATTAATATTATTAATCAATGTTCTTATGGTAAGAAGTTATCAACTGATAGTATACACTAGTAGTAAAAAGTTTTTGAACAGGAAGATTTTTTTATGTTTTTAGAAGAATTCTCTTCTGCTCACCAAGCCTGCATTAAATACAGCAAAAGCAGTAATATTGTGAATATTTTTACTATTTAAAATGATTGCTTTCCATTTGAATATATTTTGAAATGTAATTTATTCCTGTGAGCAAACATTAAAAATCTTACTGTTAAAAAAACTTTTGACTGGTAGTGTATATATGTAGTGTATATTTGCAGCTTGTCAGAAATGAAAAACTCTGCTTAGGGCGCAACAACGATCGATTCCATTGTGGACAACTTCTTTCATTACAAGACAGGGTGTAAGATGCAATACGCTATTATACATAATAATTATCATGTGGTGGTTTAAACTCGCTTTTTAAACAGCAAAACCAAACGTGGCAACAAAAAATATAAGCAAAAACGTAAAGTTAAAAGCAGACAAGTCTACTGTCTATATTTTGTGATTATGTGCAAGTAAATAAGCGAAAGTGAGGACTGAGAGTGAAGTGTCATCCGTACCTGTCCGTGGATATCACTCTGCCTCTTCATGTAGACGTGAGGCTCTGTGGCTAGGGACAGAATATTCCCTATCATGGGTAAAGGTGTCGGTCCAGGGGGAAACCCTCGGGGTCTCCGCTGCTTTACGAGCTGGCGAATTACCAGCAAAATGAAGAGTGTAACGAACAAACTGCCCAGACATATGAGCGTCTGCTCCCAAGACACAGAGAACAGAGATGTCAACCGTTTAATCGATACCATTTTAGATGCAAACACTTTGAGATAATCTGTGCTTTCTGAAAAGTTTCTAGCGCTCCGTTCTCTGTCAGTCAGTGTATTGGGAGATCACCTTGCACATGTTGCTCTATAACCCCTGCCTCTTAAAGGCTAAGATTGGCTGGCGGAAAGAGCGCTTTGGATTAACTTGCATTGTGTTTGATTAAACGGTGGCCAGAACTATTGATCGCGAGAATTCAGACCGATTTCTTTTCATTAGGGCAGGCGTCACTGCTACATTTCCAAGCGCGTTATTCTTTGTAACTTGCAACATACATGTGGCCACGCCCACCCATACAAACCAAAAAGGACTTTGCAGTGGAAACCTTTTCTTTGAACTAATGGTTGATTCATCGAATCTTTTTATTCTCCCCCCACAAAAATGACTCGTTCACTGATTCATTCAATGTCCGTCTCTGCGGTTACATCGTTGCTCCACTAGGTGGGGACAAGCGAGAGTGCATGTAATGATTAAAGGGATAGTTCATCCAAAAATGAAAATTTGATGTTTATCTGCTTACCCCCAGGGCATCCAAGATGTAGGTGACTTTGTTTCTTCAGTAGAACACATATGATGATTTTTAAGTCCAACCGTTGCAGTCTATCAGTCTTATAATGCATGGCAATGGTAACAAAATCTATGAGAGTAAAAAAAACATGCACAGACAAATCCAAATTAAACCCTACGGCTGACGACACATTGATGTCCTAAAACACAGTATTTATATCATTTTTTACCTCTAATACACCACTATGTCCAACTGTCTTTGGGCACGCGCAGGCATCTGGTGCGTGAGGCGTGTACGCGTTTCACGCACGCTGTGCAGACAGAGCGAGAATGGCAGACAAGCATCAACAACCCGATCTTCCTTCCTGGTATTCTAGTACTTTTAAGGTTTTCTGACCGGTGAATGACACATGATGTAGCCCAGCTGTTCCCAATTCCAGTCCTCGCGCCACCCGCTCTACATATTTTGCATGTCTCGCTTAGTTAACACACCCGATTCAGATAACCAACTCGTTAGAAGTGAGCTACATGCATGAACTGTGTTCCGATCGATATGATCCCTACACCATGTTCATTGCTCCCTACTCCCTGAGCAGGGGTTTACTTCTCTTCGGAACATGGGCTGGAATTGAGAACGGCTGATGTAGTAACATTCATTCACGGATTTGCGCTGCGCAGCGTCTTCACACACAGACGAAACTTACTAGAGAAGTGTGAAGTGTGTGCAAGGACTGGAATTGGGAACTGCTGATGTAGCCTATTGTATGTTGTCTCTGGTATTCTGGTCTGTGAGTGTATATGCGTTCAGGGGGCGTGGCTTTGGATGGCAATTGCAGGGAGGGTGGGACGTTCGCTTTCAGTGCTATCAGGCTAAAGTTAGCATTTTCCAAGATCTCCTACTGCACCTTTAAACAACAGTCTACATAGACACAAGTCTTATCTGCAACAAATGTGGCTACAAATCCACTTAAAACTCCAGAAAAAGAATCTTAAGAGGAAATCTTAATTCTTTCCTCAAGAATTGCAACATGCTATGAGCTGTAAAAATACAATATTTGCATAATTAAAAAGTTACAAGTAGACCTACCTATGTAATTTTTTACGCATTCATAGTTCCGCCGAAGCGTTTCTTGCGAACAAACCACATGCCCCCCTCGTTCAGTCGGTCAGCAGATCTTCATTCACGAACAGTTATTCACAGTTCAAAATGTCCAGTTATTTCATTCCATTCATAAACATATCTAGTTTAGTCTCCTTCAGACTGTAAAGGTAACATATTGTGAAAATCTGACTTTTCCAGGGTTTAAGTGCTATAATCAGGTCACTAGTGCATCTACCAACCAAGGAAACGTGAAAAAGATTAACCCAGTAACTTTGTTTTGGTAAGCCTTTTTATGCAAGCGTCTGAAAAAACAAGCGTGTCTGATTTCACTCCCCAGTGATGTTGCAAAGGGATCTCATTATAATATTACTGCCCCTTAATCTGTAAGTTTCCACCCACAGCGCTGTCATTTTGATTTCGCAAGCGACAATGGTGTACCAGTTCTAATGACATGGCGAAAGTTTGAGCAAAACATGCTAACTGTTCTGTCATTAGCTGCACAGACGAGCACAGAACACTATTTAGAGTCCCAGCCTCAGAGCAGACAACAGAGCAGTGGATCTATTGATTTATTTACTGTATATTGCTGCTGCCACACAGATCTAAAATAAACATGCGATTTATTTCCCAGCTGTTTACCTTCACAGACATAACCGACTGTTTGTAACTCGTGTGTGTTTTTAACGTAAACTTGTGTGTGAATGAGAACTTAGTTTAGTACTCACATGCTGTGACAGCGGCTTTCTGTCCGTGTGCTTCGGATGTGCACACAGAAAACCGTATATCAGAAGTTTAAACTAATATGGTTTAAAACATATGATTTCAGCGCGATAAACATGATAATCAGAACCAAAACAGATGTTTTTTTTAGCAGGTCCACGCTATAATGGCGCGTCTCTATTCTGGAAAAGGGGGCGGGGAGCATCAGCTCATTTGTATTTAAAGAGACAGGCATGAAAAACAGCGTGTTTCTGCTTCCACTCAAAATAGGAATTTTCAAAACGATATAATAAATGATCTGTGGGGTATTTTGAGCTGAAACGTCACAGACACATTCTGGGGACACCAGAGACGTATGTTACATATTGTAAAAAGGGGCATAATATGTCTCCTTTAAAGATCGACTTGTTCATTGAAGGAAGCGCGTATCCGTTCAGTAGTTCCAACCAATGAGACGCTCCTTTACAGCCCGTATTCGAATGCTATTTGCTCGTGTTACAGTCAGTCCTTGATTGCTACTACCTTGACAAGTAAAAGGCACATTAAACTATAAATTACACATTTTGAAATCAGTGAATTTGAATTGATTAAATTTACTATAAATAATGTGAGTTTGACTGAATTTCCGAAGAATATTTTACAGAGAGTTAAAGATTTACGATAATGGTACATTTTAAAGAACTTAAAAAAGACCGCCCGGACCAGAACATTTCTTTTGTCAATAGTCCAGCAGCTCCCTTCCATGACAAGTGAGAGAAAGAGACAGTGTGTTTTGCAAACGAAGTAAAACCAGTTTTGGCACTGTAGGATTTGTGCTACAAACTTTGACCTTATGGTTTGAAATTCCCCTCCAGTCATGTCAGCATTTTTTCTGCTATTTTAACCAAGCAGCGACCTGCAAGTTCTCAGCACATTTATCAAGTCATCACAGGCATCTAAAATAGCACGCAGTTTATTTTATAAGCACATATTATATACACTGTGATCATTTATATTATCTGTAAGGTGATGTGGGCGTATTTAATTATTTAAACAAAAGCATTATGCTTCTGCACCATGTATAATGCATGCAAGCATTTATAAACATATAAAGGGTTTGATGATATTATCAAGTGCTAGGCACTGCAGAATCATTCATATTTAAAACTCGGTAGTTCGTCATAAATATTGTAATGCATTACTCATATTTAATTAGGAAATTGTTTTCCTATTAATCCAACCAACAATTCAGAATCAACAGTTGAATTCAAGACAGCACAAAACATTTGCACTTCCACAGTGCACAAAATCACTAAATAAAAGAACAACAAAAAACTAACCAAAAGAATCAACAGTTGAATTCAAGACAGCACAAAACATTTGCACTTCCAGAGTGCACAAAATCACTAAATAAAAGAACAACAAAAAACTAACCAAAAGAAAAAAAAAAATCAATAAATAGTCTTACATATATTATCAATGAACAGCGCCTCAGCAAAAAGTGAATAGTGCCTTCAGAGTGGCATAAACCTTTTATCTTGATTGCAACCTATAAAAATTGCATGAGCTGATATTTATAAACTGTGTAATGTGGGAAATGCTGTCCTGAGAACATAATAGGTTTGAAGAGGAAAAACAAAGCAAATTTCTTTGCATAACAGAAATCAAACCAACCTCTGATGTTTTTATTCTATTAAAGGATGTGTGAATGAAGTATCAGAGTGTTAACAGTACATATTAATTTGATCATAAATCATCCTGTTTTGTTTTTCCAGTAGAAATGTGTTTTTGCACATTGATGACGCTCCATTCTGTGGTATCTTGGGCCTTATTATCTATGAAGTTTTCTACTGAGCCATTCCATCAGTATGGATAGATAAATCCAGCAAGTCTCAGAGGATTCTGTTCAAAGACTGCAGTGTTTGTGATACATAATCAGGACATCTAGAACATTCAATATATCCCCCCATAAGAAACACATCTTATTATGGATCTCAGTCAACATAGATTAATCAATAAAGGAAAGTGGAACCTCAGAGGAGCACCGGCACATAACGAAAATAAATCCTTTGCTGTGATTTTTTAGCCAAAGATGAAGCCGAAAATGTAATTAGTAATGGAGGACGCCGTGATTCAGAAATAGCTTTTTTCCTGCATAGTGCATTTTGCTGTAGTGTTGCACATGCAGTAAGCAGTTTTGAATGGGCCCAGCTCATACCCATCAGAGGTGTCTCAGTCATTCTTGTTAGTCCTTGGTGACTTGGTGGCTTGCCAATCCCAGTCAGATGTATGTAGTCTAAATAAAAGGATGGTGTGTGATCAGTAAAGCACACAGACGAGATTGTGATGAACTCTAACTCACTCAAGAGGGTTGATTGATGAGCAACACTCAGTGATTAAATCTCATTTCCTTAATGTCTAAGGATGAACTGTGCTGGCTCCTCACTGACCATTTAGTGCTACTCTTTGTCTCAGAGAGGGTTATGGATTGTGTTTAGTTTTCCTCTCAGAGTCATTACCAATCACACTTAATCCCTGTTCGGTTCCATCTGCAGGTGTTTAAACAGTTTAAACAGGATGTCTTCTGCACCACGATAACAGCTGCGGTTAGCGATGCCGTTCCTTAGATGAACTCACAAAGCGTGTCATAGGCGAATGCCGCCCATGAACAAACGTTATCCAAAAGGACATCATCTGCCTCGAAACGAAATGATTATTTGTCTTCTGAAATAACTTACAGAAGGCCGGGTGGAGTGAGTGATGTTAAAGCATGACCAAATTTGAAAGGTTACAGTATCGACTTCAAAGTTTCACGCAGGAAAGGAAAACTTGCTGGCTTACTTTGTTTGCTTACTCACTGATCTATGGACATGGTAAGTCTCAGCAAAGTGTTCCTCTAGCGGAAATGACCCTTCATTAGTCAGAAGGAGTTCATCACGCGTGCAAGTGTAGTTTGCGTCCGTAGCGGGGGTCCCTGGTCCTGTCACGTCGCCCAGATTTACTGATTCTGTCATTGGCGAGGCTTTGGGTTCGATAGCACTAAAAGGCTCATCCAGACTAATGGGGTTCCTATGTGAAGCAAACACTGTCTCTTAGTGGAAATGGTTTGTTAGGCCTTAGCCAATAAAGAAGAGGAGTCAGATGATGCCTCAAGACAAAGAGTTCTGTAATTGGGACTGAGATAGAAGGCTTGTTATGGTTGTAACCTCTTTGATTCTGACAAAGGGTCACATCATCACGGAAACCCAAATAAGGACAAGAGCAATGTTGCAATTGATCACACATTATTACAGGATACAGAGTAAAAGGGTATTTGAGTTTGTTTTCCGCCATCAGCATTTGTCTTGCATGTAATTTGAAATGGATTTACCAAAATGTCACACATAAGCCTTGTGCCTTTTTCTCTCTGTTCTTTAAGTAAGTAGCCACAACAACTTTGTACTGTATGTTCTTCACTCAAGGATTTCTAAAGTTATCATAATTGTAAAAGAAATTCAATTAAAGCACTAAGCAGAAAAATAAGTATCATGCAAACTCTGTGCCATATCACATACAGTATGCAGAGACAAAATGATGGATAGATAGATAGATAGATAGATAGATAGATAGATAGACAGACAGACAGATCACAATCAATAGTTTTGTACCAGCTTGACACAAAAAATAAGTATCATGCAAACTCTGTGCCATATCACATACAGTATGCAGAGACAAAATGATGGATAGATAGATAGATAGATAGATAGATAGATAGATAGATAGACAGACAGACAGATCACAATCAATAGTTTTGTACCAGCTTGACACAGAAAAACAGATCATAGACTTTCTTTAAATAGTTTACTTACATTCTTTTTCCAAACGATATTGAATTTTGCTTATCACTGGTAAATTTTTGTGAATGGAGCAGTTTGTGATTGAAGAATGACGTCATTGGTGTGACACTCTTTATCATTTTTTTCCAGAAGCCCGAGGACAATCTGATTGGTTGGATGAGGGAGCAGTGAGCTCTGGTTGGCTGTCGGAGAATCATTAAACACCCACACTGTCAATAGTGAGACCCACATGGTGGGTATATAGGCAGGTGTATTGTAGCTTAATGCAACAGACTCAAAATTTCATCAAGTTGAAATATCCCCTCTATTTTGGGACAACTCTTTTCTATATCTATTGCACGAAGCCGAACATCTCAAGGTAAGTAACAACTATTTATGGCTTGACACATACTAGATGTGCCATGCTTCTTATCATTCTCAATATACTATACTACAGACATGTGTAAATAAACTAAATAAAATGTTAGGGGGCGCTTAATGGTATATACATTACTCTTCGGCACAGAAAGGCATGCTCGATGGATTTTTTCAAGGAGAATTGGACGGATCCTTAGACCTGGCTGTGGGTGCAGAGACAGCAGCTCATTACACTAATGCACAGGGTCCTGCTGGAAGGAAAATCACGAGACTAATATCTTTAATGCTGCAGTTATAGCATAGCGCCTGACAGTAGGAGACGTCTGCACCAACCACAAAAGCTCTGGTTCTTCTGCAGCAAACGGGAGAAGACTTTCCAAATAATATTTTAGTTTTTAAGCTAGGTCAAATGGTGTGCCAATGACATTGGAAAGCAGGAGAGAGTTTGAGGGGAATAAAAACCAACAGATGAATAGATGGGAAAAATGCATTTTCGACTTTTTCACCAGTAATGGCTTGACCAAATTTAGTCGTTTTTTCCGGTCTGTTCGTAAACTATCTAATGATGAAATGTTTTACCACAGGGTACCATGGTTATGTTGAAGATCTCTGCTTTCCTTGTTGCCTACGCTCTGATTATTTGCCAGATGTACAGCTCTAATGCAGCTCCCGCCAGGTGAGGTTTTATAAGAATCATATTGCCATGCTGATAAATTCTCAAAGAGCTGTGTTTTTTCCCATGATAATTCCTTAAATTAGCTACAAATATCTGTAAGTGAAATCGTTCAGACGGAGGCAAGAGAGCATATGTTTTCATTAGAGGTTGCGGCATCATGGACTATCAGTCTTCTGATTACATCAGATGAATCCCAGCCAAACCCACTCTGCTTACGACAGTATTGATCGGGTGATAAATCTTAACTTGGCAACTGGACAGCATTTAAGTGCCATACTCTTAGCAGATTGTTTTGATTATTTTTAGGATTTGAGGTAGCAAGCAAAAAGTGCTTTTATCTTGCAAAAAATGAATACCTCACACAAACCGTTTGCATAGTCCCCTAAGACATGATAATTGTTGTATTGCAGGCCTGCACTGGAATCATCACCAGATCGAACTACGCTTACCGACTACGAAGCGAGAAGATTGCTGCACGCAATCGTCAAAAAATTCATGCAGATGACCGCGGAGGACATGGAGCAACAGGCTGCTGAGGAAAACAGGTACAAATCCCATCGTATCTACTTCTCGAATCATTACAAAACACAATCTGTTGAATAATTTAGCGAGTGTGCACTGATTTGTTTCTCTCATATTTAAGAAAGTAAGGCTGAAATTCTTCCAACATGAGAGCAATGCCTCCTTAATATCAGGTGTACTTGTACTTGTTGTATATGACAGGTATGTGATACATTTCTGTACAGCTATGGGGGTTCATTTTTCGATTAAAGCTGCAGAGTCCTCTGCCAGTTTATTCTCTGCATGAAACGTTATTTACCCATCAGATTTATGAGAGATCGACCGTTTGTAAATGCCTGTTTGCTCTTAATGCATGAAAACGAGTATATCAAACGGCATGGACGGAAGCATGATCTGAAACCATGTGAGGAAATGCCTGCATGATATGCTCAAGTAAAGACATGAAAAGTGCAGCAGAAATGAATTATTGAAGCATGATTTGAGACCATAATGACAGCCTTGCGAGGAAGCATGTCAACATGCATCCTGTCATCATGTCTATCCTGTATGTGAATGCTCTTGCATGTCTACATGTCTATGAGTTTCTCTGCATGTGGTCTGTTTCCTCACAGCTTGGGTAGACCTGTGTCCAAGCGCTGCTCCAGCCTCAGCACTTGCGTGCTGGGGAAACTGTCCCAGGAGCTGCACAAACTGCAGACATATCCACGCACCAATGTAGGAGCGGGTACGCCAGGCAAGAAGCGCAGCCTGGAAGAGAGTGATATGTTGGCTGGATACGGAGAGGCGCTCAATCGTGTCTAATCGGCAGCGGCTGTAAACCCGTGCTTGGCCCTGATATGCGAGTGCATGTGGAAGTTTGCTTGCCTGATTGACTTGAAAGAACATTTTTTTCTATTTTCTTTGGCAGAGTAGCAAATCTAAGACAGACTCTGTTCCACTAATTTCATATAGTCACTGGATCTATTTGGGTTATATAACTGATTCATGAAATCGGGGAGCTCTCATTGCTAGATAGGGCGTAACGATGAGTTTTTTTTAACCCGCAGCAAAATTTCTGTCTTGTGTGATTTGACTTTGTTCTTGATCTAATAAAGATATTTTTAGAAAGAGATATTTTTTGCTTGTTGTTTGTTTAAAGCTCAGAAATGAGCAACCGTTTTTAATTTGATCAATTATAAGTAATCAGGCTTAAGTACCCATTTTAGGTAAGATATATTACTGCTGCCATTTTTCTTTTTTGTTTAAAATATTTAATATATGAATATTGCACATTTCAAATTCTTAATTTTAAAATGTTTATTAATTTCTTCCAAATGAATATTTAAATTCCTAATATTTCCCCCCCTCCAGTGTTACAACACAGAAGAGAGCTTGTAACACGGCCACATGTGTGACCCATCGCCTGGCAGACTTCCTGAGCCGCTCGGGGGGAATTGGAAGCAGCAAATTTGTCCCCACCAATGTGGGCTCTCAGGCGTTCGGCAGAAGAAGGAGGCTCAGTCAGGAGTAGTCAACTGAATGGGTCTTCGTGAAATGGTATGTGAATAGTGTTCTGAACACTCTCGTGTCATTTTAACTACCAGAGTCGTCCCATTCATTTTATGTGAGCCGCAATCAAGATAATTCCGTCATGATAATGGTTGGAATTATTGTGCTTTATGTTAGCGTGATATTACAGTATATGATTATATTTATGTTCTTGTGACAAAATTCTATAATTATGTGACAATTGACACAGTAAGGTGTCCATTTGGGGAAAAAAAAAAAAGCGAAAGATAAAACTATGATTTATTACTAAATATTTCATGTTGCACTGTCTACTATTTAAAATAGCTAAAAATTTAATTTTATTTCCAATATTATTATGCTGATATTATAATTCTGTAGTATAGTAAAAGAAGTAATAAGAAATTAATAAGAAATATTCATGATTTTGCACTTTAATCTATTTAAAATAATAATTTTGATAAGATATGAATTTAGGAAAATGCAGAAAGAAGCATTATCAGCAGTGGGCCTATTTTTATATGTGAAATAAGAAATATTTGCACTTTTGCACATTTCTTGTTTTTGCACTTTCTTCTATTCTAAGACAAGAATTTTTCAGTTTAACTTCTCTCATATTGTTATGCTGATATTATATTTATGGTATCAATTTTAATGAATGCAAAAAAGAAGCATTTTCATAACTGGACTCTTGATATGTTGCTGATGTCATATACAATTCTGATAACATCCTGAATAACATATTTCGACAGGTCACCAGTCTACACGTCCACAGTTCTTCTTTGATTGCTGTCAATAAAAGAGAAAGCATCATGTCCACATTATGACCCCTGGGAATGGAAACTCCTTACTTTCATCTGAATGGACTCCAATTGATAGCACTTGACATTGATCGTTTCCATCCAGCCAGACATTATAACTGCTCCTTTTTTTGGCTCTTCCATGAAGCAACATAAGTAAAAAAAAAAAAGAAAAAAGAAAAGAAAAGAGAAAGCGGTGATCAGTAGTCTTCATTTTTCTACTCATTTGGATCCGAGGAAGAGCATTGCTTCTTTCTTTCCTCTCAGCAGAGAGCACATTCAGTATGTACAGTCTGGTTTGGCCCATGTTCCTTTAATGTGTCTCAGCACATTACGGTATTTTGGGGATCATATTAAAGCAGTGCCTCATAAAAAGGCTTCCCTGAATATGGATGTGTCTTGTGCCTTGATGTAACACACTTTACATGCCGCTGTTGTACAGTATGTTTGAATTAAAGGAGGGAGGTTCTACCACTGAATTACAAATTGTAACAATTGTGAATTTGAGCAAGATTAAAATGTATTTTAGATACATAAGGTTTGGGGTATTTGATTTATTGACTTGATTGACTGGTTGTTTTAGTAATTGGTCTGCAATTGTTCAAACATGTTAAATTTTGCATTTCTGACACAATAATAGACACAGAAATAAATGATGACAACAAGGTTCAACATTATTCTACAGTTGTTCTGAATGCCCATTTAACATAATAATGGAGCAGGGAAATAGGTGTCAAATTAAGAAGTCTGGTTTGTAAACCAAATGAATGGGTTTTCATGCATGAAAACATAATATCTGACTGAAAACCAACAGAAAAAAAAACCCTGTTAAAAACAATAAATCGTATTTCTACATCTGAATAGTGTTCTAGGAAAAATGGAGTCTTTGCACTATTGTGTTTTGTAGTCCCAAAGACACGCTTCATTTTTTCGTATTGGGTCCTCCGTGCATATTACAATGACAGCAGTCATTCTGCATTAACCCTTTTGGGAGCCGTTTGTCATGATTGTGTTTTTCAGTGGCTAATTGTCATGCAGTGGCCACCCATGGGAACTTGTTTACAGTCAAATCAATTTCCCAAAATACAAGTAAAATCACCTTTGTTGGTGTCATTTAAAGAGAGCACAGAGACCCATTATGCCTTCTCAGGGTGAACTGATCGTTTTATGCACTGACGTCATTGAGGTCTTATGAAACACATCTTTCTGATCTCGTAAGCAAGAGTGACATGTTTAAATAAGGAATCTTACGTATACCATACAGCGGCTTTCCCTGCGACTATCTGAGTGAATGAAACCTTTAATATATTTCATCATTTAACCAATAACATTTTAAATGAGAATAAAAGACCACAATGTGAATGATTCATTTTCATTCATATAATCTCATAAACGGGGCTCGTTCTAATCACTAAAACCACTCATCCAAGTTTCCCATCACAACCTTCTCAACAATCCTGACGGCAAGTGCTTTCTTGTGTCCTCACACAGTTCAAATGGATCCCATCCAGTTAGATACTTTGTTAATTAACCTCGATGCCCTCATAGTAGTAGTGAGTCATTTCATATTCCAGTGGCTCTGCTGCCCGGCCATTCCTCTCTGCTAATAAGGAGAGATTGTAAGTTCTCGTGCCTCTGAGAGGCAGGGTCTCTCTGAGAGCCAGCCAGTCAATTAATCTTTATCTGCAAACTTTTACATTACATTACTCCTATCACTGGACAAATTTCATTGTAATTACTTACGGCATATTTCACAGAGCAAACAGAGGAGGAAATGCAACAATTGCATAACTAAACCACGCTCCTGGCATTGAATTTGATGTGTACTTTTTATTGCTTTAAGTAACAGTCTTTCATCAGCAATAAAAACAGATGGACAGTTATTTTTGGTACGTTTAAGAAAACGCTAATAATAAAAACGCTTTGCAGGTATTTGCTAATCGAGCTGCATAATTGTGTATGGAAGTGTGATGATTTCGCCACAGTAAGATGTCATTAAGTAAATGGATTACAAGCCTCCGGCGCTGTACATCCGACTTAAAAGAAATGGACTGATCTAAATGAAATACATCAACACATGGAGCTAAATAAAGCAGCTAGTGCTTTAGCGTCTGCATGGCAGTCAGCCAGTCCCTTCACCTATTACAAATACTGTTTAAACATGCTGGCTAAAATGCTAAGCAGTCTAAAGTCGAAGGACTACATTTCTAGAACGAAGCAACAAAGTATTCTTCACCATCAAAACAATTCAATGTAGCCTATATAACGCGACCTCCTTAACGTTAACATATTGTACACTGAATAAACTATTTGCACTCAGAAATTGGTACAATTACAAAGAAACGCCAAGTGACATTGAATTAATTTTGTACAATTTTGAAGTAGAAAAACTGAAGTCGTTTTTTTAGGTAAAATGTACTCCAGTAATCTTGGGAAATTATTATAATTTTTTTTTACCGTGTATAATAACATTCATTATTATTAAGGATTTTTTAAAATTAGGGTTTACATTAATTGATTTTTTTTCTGCATAGGTGATCTCAGTTGAATAATTTTCATTATGGAGAGCAGTATGGGGTGGTTCTATTTGTTGTCACTACTGGATGCGCTTTACTGTAAAAAGCAATTGCTTTGATCCGCTAATGAGATCAATGGCAGAACATAAAAACATGATATTTACCAAGCCTCTCACACTGAGTGGAACACGAAAAGCCTAAAGAAAAAAAAAATCAATTCTTTCCACATCACTCTCTTGTGGACTCTGTTTATGGAAAATGAAATGGCCATTTTGGCCCCAAACCAGGTAAAAGATGTTTGTCTGCATTCTCATAAGAGATCCTATTCTACCACGATCGAACAATACAAGTTAATAGCGTGAAAAAATTCACAATTAATAATCTGTTTCTTTAACAAGGCTGTTCTGACATCTTCACACCTGTGCTGTGATGCTAAATGTTTGTTGCATTCTGTGTGGCACAAAAACAACTGTAAGCTACTCAAATTATCAAAATATAAAAAATAAAATAATAAATAATAATATTAATAATAATAATAATAATAATAAATTCATTAATTAATGTTATTTATGTATTTTGATTAAGATGATGACGACGAGTTGAACTGGACAGTAAAGGAAAAGAAAACGCTATAGATTGTTTAATACCATAATTTTACATAATTCCTATACTTCCATTTATGTTAGTTCATACTTTTAATAACTTTTAGCTATTGTCAAATGTGAGGAATAGAAATGACTAGGATTTACACAGAAGGCCACAAACTGAAGGCAGCTGAATTTATTAATAAGACATAAAAATATTTGGTTACATGAGCCAATCTGCACATTGTTTCATTGTGTGGTTGAAATCGTGAGACATGAAATCGGTGAACTGACGCCCACTTTATTCCTCGTCGAAAACAGTTTGCATTCGATTATCAATAATCCGTGAAATTGAGGTTACATTGAGATGAATGAGCAAAGCGTAAGCCGTGATCATAATTTGCTTGTGAGGGAGGAAAGCGTCTAATCAAAACCTTAATCTCTTATCAAAATTCCAATATTAATGATCCGGTCTTGATGTAAAACTACTCAGGCCAGACAGATAAATCCTATCCTAGAAAAACTGTGATCATTTTCAAAGACATCAGCTGAAATTGAGAAGGTGCTCAGGGGGAAGGAGGGGGAATTTGTTTAACCTTTGTGTGTGTAAAGCCATCTCTAAATCATAATGTTTAGAACGTTTAATACTTAAATAACTGGGAAAATTATGCTTTTTTATTTATTAAAATTTCATAGTACCGAATGGAAAAAGTGTTTGATTTTAATAACTAAGACCTTCATTTGGCAACAATCTCCACCAAACATTTCTTGTAATTGCACAAAGGTCAAGAGGAGTTTTGTACCATTCTTAAAAACAACAACAACAACAACTTTCTTGCAACTTCTGTTGCGTTTTAATGGGCTCACTTTTCATTCACAGAACATCTGCCAATCATGTTTTGGAACATTCAGGTGCTCTTTTGCAAAGATTAAATGTGCAGAAATTGGTTTTATGCAAGTTAACAAGATGTTCTGAAATTTCTTGAGTGTTTTTATGGTGGAGGGGAGGTCTGAACAACCCCTTCAATCTAGTCTCACTGACTGGCCTCCAGGTTAGACAACTCCTTAGTCAACAACCCAGTCAGCAAACAAATGTGGCCCAGATTTGGCATGCATCTGGCACAGCTGGCATTCATCCGGCACTGGCATACAGCATGTGGGCCAAACATGGCCCGGGTTTGGCAGAGATGGTACCGGGTTTAAGACGGCACACAAGACATGGGCCAGATGTCAAATGTAGTATTTGGCCCAGATGTCAAATATAGATATGTGGGCCACATAAGTGTGGCCGATCTTGACCCACATTTAAAATCCATTTCAAATATTTTTGAGTAAAATCCCAATGTTTTCCCATACAGAAAGGTAATATATTCACATATATGTGAAACACTGTTAAATATATTGAAATATATTTTTTAAATATATTTTTAAAATGCATAACATAAAGCTCATGTTGCGTGTTTAATTATGTGTTTACATATATGTGAAATTATATTCATGCCTCATATGATATTATATGATAAATGATATTATAGCTTATATTATAGAATATTATATTCTGTTGGTATATATATATATATATATATAAACTGACTTCAAACAATGTTTTGCATTCACTGCTTTCATATTCTCATTCAATTTACAGTTTGATGTAGGCTTACTAGGCACTGAAACAATACGAGTTTCAGGACATTTTATTTGACTTTATTAAACTTTTTTTTAATTGTACTATTTATGTAATTGCGTACCTTTGATGTGTTTTAATGCGCGCGCGCGTTGAGCATTCAAATCGCATTTAAACTGTAGCGGAAGGAGTTACCATGGAAACGGGGCGTCAACTCACTCAGCTGACAAGTAGCGAGAGTCCTCTCTCTGCTGTTTTCACTGCTTCTAAGGTAAGTTTAGTCGCTAAAATTACACAAATAATACATACAACCATTCCTGACACTTTCATACATGCAATTGACACGTTTCTGTTGAATCTTTACAGGAATGGATTAGTGTCTTCAAAAAGACCATTAGCATCACAACGGTTAACTAGCTATAGAGGCTAACTATTAGAGGTAAGCTAACTAACGTATAGATTTGAGCTCTTATTAATGAAAGTTTGAGCTTTTAATCACATTTTATGTGTAGATGAGCGGTTTTGATAGTTTGTAAATGTTTTGCTGGTACTTTGTCAATAGATAAATGGAAGTAACTATAAGCTAATTAATTTAACCTAAAAGTCTGCACTGTGGGGTCAATCGGTGACGTCACTTACATGAACTAATGGGCTAAAACTATTTCAAACACGTTTTGAACTTTCTTTGCAAACAAATATTGATAAATTGTACTGTGCCCATTTCTTGGCTGCCAGGTTTAGTTCACCTGGATCAGGCCTAGGTGTGGCTCAGTTTTGGGCTTTCTGGTTAAAGATTGGTGTTGATATGGTTTACTTAAGGTTGTGTTTTGGTTCCATTGTTACATTTTGATCTGGCCTAATTCAGGGCCAGTTATGGGTAATTAACTTGGCTGAGACTTGGGCCAGTAATGGTACATGGTCCATACTAGTACCGTAATACATTGCGGTATGTGGGCCAAGCAAAAGCTGGTTGTGGGCCGGAGCTGGGCCAGAGAAAAATTGCTATGTGGGAAGCTAGGGATTCACATACTTTTTTCCTTCCATTGTTACATTTTGATCTGGCCTAATTCAGGGCCAGTTATGGGTAATTAACTTGGCTGAGACTTGGGCCAGTAATGGTACATGGTCCATACTAGTACCGTAATACATTGCGGTATGTGGGCCAAGCAAAAGCTGGTTGTGTGGGCCGGAGCTGGGCCAGAGAAAAATTGCTATGTGGGAAGCTAGGGATTCACATACTTTTTCCACCCAGCACTGTTTACATGGTATGTCCATTAAAGACATGAAAATGTATTATTGATTGCCATTTGTGAATCATTTAAGCACACTGTTTGCTGCTTGTTAACTCGGTTGAAAATCAGATCCAATATTATAACCAAGTTATGCAGAAATCCCTCCAGGTAAATCCAAAGGGCTCACATACTTTTCCCAACAGCTAATAATACAAAAAAAAGGGAAAAATCCATAGTGTCTTCACATTTCCGTACAAAAACTGCAGTCACTTTGTAGACAACAGGGCACTTTATCTGATATGAGCCTGAAGACTCACAAGCCATTAGCTCAACAGTGTTTCCACTATATATTTGATAAGCGTCTTCCCAGGTCGTCATTTACGCCATATATCCATCCCAAGATCAATAGTGTGCACTTGCATTAGAGACACATGTAGGACCAAGTGGACTGACCATATGGAAGCAGGCATAAAGAGCAGTCCACATTGTCAGATCAATAATGAATATCTTTTAAAGCATTATGCTTCTCTGAGCATGATTCGTACTACATTTAAGAGGACAGCAAATGTCAATGACTTTCAAAAGTAAAAAAAAATTAAAAAAAATACAATTTGACCCAATAAATGACAGGTGGTTTTGTACCCATCTCTTCTGTCAGGTTGCCATAGTAGGGTACAACGACAAAAAAAAAAAAGAGAAAAAAACCATCACCGCAACTGCAGTTAGGTTGGTAAAGGAGGAAAATGCTCAATGAATTGTGCATGAATATATATATATATGTGTTGTAAAGTGTGCCCACACTAACTGATCAAATTACAATGTACTGTAGATTCAGTTTGAATGTGCCCCTACTGACTTTGTAGCATAACACAGTCTCAGTAAAACATGAAAAATTACCAAATGCCCAACGTAATTAAATAAACACAATAAATGTTAAACCATTTAGTTAAAAGTAAAAGTAGCTTAAATGTTACATATTTTTTTTTGTCAAAAAAGTCTGCATATGGTGATTATTTTTTACACATCACAAATACAATATATCTTCTAGAGCCCAGAAAACCTGAAAGAAAATCAATAGACAGATAGCACACTTAATGTTGATTTAATTGTTTCCTTTTTTAATCGGCCATTTACTGCAGTCTGGTGCAACAGAACTAAACTGCTATTTAGAAAAGGTTGTGTATACTACAATGATCATGTCCTGAACACTAGTAAGTTTTAAATAAACAAAATGATTTCTTTTTGTTTGGCTTTTACTTTTTTTGAAAGAGTGTTAAAAAAAAACTATTCTGCAGACGACATTACTTTTTGTGCAACACCGCCACCGTGCGGATAAATCAGGATCTACCGATTATTTTTTAATTACAGCAGAGGGCGCACCGTCAAATAATTAAAAGATACCAACATGCTGCAAATTATCATCGCGGCATAAGTACTGGAACAGCAGTAATTTACAGAAACAGATGATTTCTACTCTAAACACATAGGCCTATTCATATTCAAAGAGAGAAAGAAGAAAACTAACAGGTAATCGAGATATTAGCCTATAACTATTGCATTAAAAATCGAACATTACCCACATAAATTTAGATAAGATTCAACTAGTTTATATAGATTTTAATCGAAAGGGTTTTCATGTTAGGTTAGAGAAAGTTGCCCCAGATGTTTCATGTGCATTTTATTTTTCCAATTTTGATTTATATGATTTATTAATATTTGATTTTAATGTAAAAACAAAAACAAACAAAAAAAGGTTTTATTAAGGCTTAGGTTTTATTTAATTTTGTCTAAAGAATCGTTTTGTCTTATTAAAAAACTGCATATTTTCTTTGATTATTTTCTCTGTGAAAAAAAAGGAACAATACCAACAGTTGTTCAGACCTAATATCAACCATCTTACTGGTGATGCAAAATATTTCCTCTAGATGGTAGTAAAGATCCAGGTCTTTTATTAATACTGCATTTGTTCTCCACTCTGCCTGGAAGCTTTTCCTTGAGCGTTTGTTCTCAATTAAAGCTACATTTTTATTATATAATTTATATTATTTAGATATTTTATTGTAACTATTCCACATTACAGTTGGTGAATATAGTTAGAAATATACAGTAAGAAAAATTTACATTATTACGAAAAAACAATGTCAAACTGCCCTGCTAATCTAGTTTTTCCACTAAACAGCAGTTATTTGGTCATTTTATAAAACAGCTGATTAATTACAGCTATAATTATTATGGTCTATATATACAGTGTGTATAGTTTTAGGTTCATAAATTGCATTGTGTTCTCAAGCCCAATTGTTTTATATATATTGGGATATAATTAAGGAAGGATTTACAGTTTAATTTGACATCACAAATCCTGAGCTCAGGGTCATAAAACTTACGTGTATTTGAAAAAGAAAGATGGTATTTCTACAAATACTGACCGTTATTTATCAGTTGTTTACTAATGTATTTTAAGATACAGTAATCCTCTACTGACAACTGACTTTGTCTTTAAAATGGCGTTTTTTGTACAGTTCTGTAAATGTATCTTTTTGTACTTTATCAAGAAAAAAAGAAACATATAAACATTGTATTAACCCAGTAAATATTCCTTATGACATAAAAAGTGCTACATATCAGCTCATCATGGCTTATGTAAGAACGTTCAATATGTTTATTGCTTTGTGACTGAAGTAACTGAATAATAGTAAGGACCTGCAGCCTCACCTAAAGAAGCTCTCCTTATGTTCCTAAAGAGGCAAGTTTCTAAAAGTCCTGTCTCTGTATCATTAGATCGAAGCCTCATTGATGTCTGTGTTGATAATGAGTTGATTGTGCTGCTTTGACCAGTGGTCTGTGAGAGCAAACGTCTTGTAATCAGAACTATATTAAGGCTGAGTTGAGCTTTCTGATGGGGCCCTGTGCAAGGGCTAATGTTGACATAGCTCAGTGATCATACAAGTGGACAGGCTCTCTAGATAAGGCTAAAATTGACTATGAAATGACTACGTATTTGATCAGAGACAATCGTGTTTCTTGGGCTCAAGGAAAAGTTTGCAGTAGCCTACCAAAATGTCAGCAGTTCTTGTGGAAGATCATTAGTGACGAGTCCTGCCTGACTCACCTTCCCTAAGCCTACGATACACCAAAGAGCCCAAAAGATCACATGCACTCAGTATTGTCTTCCAGCCACACTTTAAATTTTTGATGATCACCTATAACCAGGCTTAAGATTTTTTATCTTTAATTAGACACTTTAAAACATTTAATTTATATATATATAATTTGTACATAAATATGCACAACAAAGAACCTGATGATCACCTATTATGAGATTCTATACATATTGTAATTTTTAATTTTCATAGTTGTTTATAATAAATGCAAACATTTTTAAATAATTAAAATAAAAAAGTGTAATAATTTTATAAAATTTATAATTGCGTATGTTTTAATAATAAGCTATGAGTTGTGAATATAATGTTAATTGATATTACATATTGATATACAGCATATTAGCTGTTTATTAGCACTTATAAAGCACATATTAATGTCTTATTCTGATACAATTTTGATTTATAACATATTATAACATTTACAATTTTCAAATTTTTGATGATCACCTATAACCAGGCTTAAGATTTTTTATCTTTAATTAGACACTTTAAACATTTAATTTATATATATATAATTTGTACATAAATATGCACAACAAAGAACCTGATGATCACCTATTATGAGATTCTATACATATTGTAATTTTTAATTTTCATAGTTGTTTATAATAAATGCAAACATTTTTAAATAATTAAAATAAAAAAGTGTAATAATTTTATAAAAT
The DNA here is from genome assembly GCF_001515605.1 of Sinocyclocheilus anshuiensis. Taxonomy (NCBI): domain Eukaryota; kingdom Metazoa; phylum Chordata; class Actinopteri; order Cypriniformes; family Cyprinidae; genus Sinocyclocheilus; species Sinocyclocheilus anshuiensis. Next base: position 601,771 of record NW_015540872.1, on the reverse strand, counting down.
TTATAATTGCGTATGTTTTAATGCGCTCCTTTAGTAGTGCGTGTCTTCATTGGAGTAGCCTGTGGATGTTTAAACCTTCTGTAAAACTCACCCCAATGCCACTTTCTTTCTCTCTTTCTGTCTTCTCTGTACTTCAGCGCCATGCTACGGTGAGATTGAGAAAATGATCTTTATTTCATGAGGCCTTTTCTCTCATCTGTTTGACACTCTGGTCAAGGGCGGATTTCTCTGTCCTGCAGCGTGGATGGAGTCTCTGTTCTTGTGTTCTTCTGCAGCTCTTTGTACAGGGCAGGTCACTGAGACCTGCGCTCTAAATACTAGTTTACAAAAAAAAAAAACACACATACACATGGTAAACCCAATAATCTTTTCTTCTCAGTGATGACGTTTTTCTTCTTCCGTGGAACACACAAGGAGGAAATCTGAGGAGCATAATACCATGCGCATTTTTCATAAAATTACAAGAGATGTGGGCTAAAGCTTTGAGGTTTCATAAAAGTGATTGGTTCAACTAATATCACGTCTTTTTAAGTCAGTACAATAGCTTTGTGCGACTAAAATTTAAGCTATTATCATACTTACAAGTCTGATCTTTTCAGTGAATTAGTTGATTTGTCTCTGATCTGGTCACAGATGTGAACAGCTTATTGAAGGGGAAGCTTATAAGTGAATAACAATGTGACTTTAGGTCTGTTTCACACAGAAATCTATCATATAGCTTCAGAAGGTTTGAAATATACTAGTATAATAGTTATGATTAAGGGATCTAGACTATGGTCATGCAGAATAAGGCATTAATATGTGCTTTATCAATACTAATAAACAGCCAACATGCTAGTAATATGCATCCTAAAAAGCAACTAGTTAATAGTGATTAAAAGTCAACGCTATCTCACGACCAATTCGTACGTATTTTACGAGGTGGCTAATTCGTACGACCTTACTTGTATGATTTTGTACGATTTGTCTAGACCCCAGTGACAGGTAGGTTTAGGGGCGGGGTTAGGTGTAGGTCATTCGTACAAATCAATACGAATTGTGGAACTCGTAAAATACGTACAATTTAGCAAAAATGAATTTGTACGATTGAGGTCGTACGAATTTGTACTAATTAGCCACCTTGTAAAATATGTACGAATTGCTGTGAGATCGTGCTGTTAAAAGTATACATTGGAGTAGCCTGTGGATGTTTAAACCTTCTGTAAAACTCACCCCAATGCCACTTTCTTTCTCTCTTTCTGTCTTCTCTGTACTTCAGCGCCATGCTACGGTGAGATTGAGAAAATGATCTTTATTTCATGAGGCCTTTTCTCTCATCTGTTTGACACTCTGGTCAAGGGCGGATTTCTCTGTCCTGCAGCGTGGATGGAGTCTCTGTTCTTGTGTTCTTCTGCAGCTCTTTGTACAGGGCAGGTCACTGAGACCTGCGCTCTAAATACTAGTTTACAAAAAAAAAAAACACACATACACATGGTAAACCCAATAATCTTTTCTTCTCAGTGATGACGTTTTTCTTCTTCCGTGGAACACACAAGGAGGAAATCTGAGGAGCATAATACCATGCGCATTTTTCATAAAATTACAAGAGATGTGGGCTAAAGCTTTGAGGTTTCATAAAAGTGATTGGTTCAACTAATATCACGTCTTTTTAAGTCAGTACAATAGCTTTGTGCGACTAAAATTTAAGCTATTATCATACTTACAAGTCTGATCTTTTCAGTGAATTAGTTGATTTGTCTCTGATCTGGTCACAGATGTGAACAGCTTATTGAAGGGGAAGCTTATAAGTGAATAACAATGTGACTTTAGGTCTGTTTCACACAGAAATCTATCATATAGCTTCAGAAGGTTTGAAATATACTAGTATAATAGTTATGATTAAGGGATCTAGACTATGGTCATGCAGAATAAGGCATTAATATGTGCTTTATCAATACTAATAAACAGCCAACATGCTAGTAATATGCATCCTAAAAAGCAACTAGTTAATAGTGATTAAAAGTCAACGCTATCTCACGACCAATTCGTACGTATTTTACGAGGTGGCTAATTCGTACGACCTTACTTGTATGATTTTGTACGATTTGTCTAGACCCCAGTGACGGGTAGGTTTAGGGGCGGGGTTAGGTGTAGGTCATTCGTACAAATCAATACGAATTGTGGAACTCGTAAAATACGTACAATTTAGCAAAAATGAATTTGTACGATTGAGGTCGTACGAATTTGTACTAATTAGCCACCTTGTAAAATATGTACGAATTGCTGTGAGATCGTGCTGTTAAAAGTATATAAACTGAGGGAACAAATTAGTACAACATGGTTACAATATAACTACCTCAGCAAACAATAAAACAAAAGGGGCCACCAATTAAGTCGAGGGAATTAATTTTGTGGCTACAGTCTAGTTTTTCTTCTGATTTGTCTCTCAATTTTGTATAGTATAGAAAGCAGTCTGTCAACAAAAAAGTAGAAAAAATGCATATAACAAATATGAAATGAAATTGCATATAACAAAATGAAATATGGGTTACACTTTATTTTAAGGTGTCATTGTTACAGTGTAATTATACATTTAAGTACTGAGTAATATTAATTAACTACATGTACTTACTATATGGTTAGGGTTAGGATTAGGGTTACTTGCATGCAATTATGCAAAAATTAATTGTACTTATAGTAGTAAGTGACCTGTGTAACAAAGACACCTTAAAATAAAGTGTTACCGAAATTTGCATATAACACAAAAAGAAATGAAATGAAATTTGCATAAAACAAATATTTCCATGGTGAAAAAACATCTAAACATCTTGAACAGTGTGGCTCACACAATGACAAAAACGTTTTTTATTTTGGTGGCATCGGCCAATTCAGTGACACAATAGGTTCCCTTTCAGTCAGTCACTGTCGAATTGGGATCTCGCTTAGAGAGACCAATCCACTTTGAGTGTTAACTAAATGAGCCAATGCACATTGGCATGCGATGATTTCATCCAGCTGCCGCTGATCACAGCGTGAGCATAAAAAGGCAGCTGGTGCAACGAATACCAGCTTTTCACTTCAGAGCCGAGCGATAACATCGTTCTGCTCCTACCGATATCTTTGTTTGTGACGACGAGTTCAACGCGCTCTAGGGAGCTTTTTGTGTCGGCGGACGGCGCTTCAGTGGTGGTCGTTCCTGTGTCGAGTGGGTTGCGCACCTCAGGCTGCACTACCCTCTGTCGTGCTGCAAGCGGCCATTTCCCCTGTGCGTCTCAGCACCTAAAAGAGCATTTCCCTGAAAGAGCCTATTTCTCTAAAAGAGCTTACACGGCTGCGTCTTTGTAAAGACAACGGATCGTCTTTTTAAAGATGCTGTTTCACCCGTGCGTTTCTGGATGCGGTCGTAACCTGGCGCCGGGTGATGGTGACGATCGCTGCCTCACGTGTCTGGGCATTAAACACGCTGAGGTGGCGTTCGTGGATGAGTCATGTTCCCATTGCGGGAAAACGACCATCTCGGAGCTGCGGACCAGGCTCCGTTACCTCGAGGGGGGCGGAGCTCCATCGCCTCTGCCACAATCTAGTGTTCGTCCTGGTGGTAGCCAGGCGAGGGCTACTTCGGGCAGTAGCACGGGCGGTCTGAGGGTTACAGTGGTGGCAATCCCCTCAGGGAACCAACACTTGGGGGACCATCACTCCTCTAGCGCTTCGCAACCAGTCGAGCCGCCAAAGGAACGTGCTGGGCCCTCTTCAAAGAGCGTACCAGCGGTATCCTTCGGTGCTCCTCCCGACGACCAGACGTCGATCACTGCATTGGAGGGAGAGCTCTCCGGAGAGGAAGATTCGGCTGCGCTGCCGCCCTCCGGGATGGTGGCAATGCCTGAATCGGATCCGGGGATGTCGGCTATGCTTTCCCGGGCCGCCGAGAGGGTAGGGCTCGAGTGGAAACCTCCACCGCGTCCAGAGCCCTCGAGGTTGGACGACTGGTTTCTCGGTGCCTTTCTTCCCGGAGGTGCATGAGGAGCTTACCAGGTCATGGACGGCACCTTTTACTGCCAGAAACCGACCTGCTGGTTCTTCATCCCTCACCCCCCAGTGGAGCGGTCGGTAGCGATGCAGTTGTGTCCGCCTCCTCCTGGTGGGGAAACCCGTCGCTCCCCTCCCGGGCCTGTAGGCATTCGTCTGGTCTGACTGGCGGTGCTTATACGGCTTGTGGAGAAGCTGCCTCCGCCTTACACGCTATGGCGTTACTGCAGGTTCATCAGGCCAAGGCACTGAAGGACCTGCTTGAGGGTGGTCACGATCCGGAAGTTCTGAAAGAGCTCCGAACCACTAGTGACCTCGCGCTCCGAGCGACGAAGGTCACTGCAAGTTCTCTGGGTCATGCAATGTCCACACTTGTGGAGCGCCATCTCTGGCTGTGTCTGGCCGACATGAGGGACGCCGACAAAGTACAGTTCCTCAATGCCCCTGTGTCCCAGAATGGCCTCTTCGGCGACGCGGTTGAGAGCTTTGCCCAGCAGTTCTCGGCTGCACAGAAGCAGACTGAGGCGATCCTGCCCCGGCGGGCAGCTGCTGCCTCCACCCGTCCACCGGCCGCAGCGCCCTAGCCTGCTTGTCGCCGAGAACGGCCCCCTGCGTCAACCCCCACTCCCGTGCTGCATCTGCAGCAGCCTCGAGCAAACGGCGCTGTGGAGCTGGGCGTAGGCAGGCCCCCATCAAACCTGGCGGTGAGCGGAAGAGCAAGAGGCCCCGGGATGGGCGACCCAGAGAGAGAGGGAACTGCTCTTTGGGGGATGGTGAATGCACCTCTCCCTCCCCCGGAGGAGGGCCGGGTGGAGAATCTGGTTTCCAAAAATCTCGACGAGAGAGCGGTTTTCTCTGTCTGTGGGTCCCAAGAGGGCACAGAGAGTCGCGGATGGACCAACACCAGACCACACTCATCCTCCTCTCTCTCTAGCAGGCAGCAGCGGGCGGTTTGAGAGCGTCATCAAAGGCCCTACTCATGCACCCTCTGCCAAACCGTGGAACCAGATAAGAGTTGCACCGCACACTCAGACCCCTCTTCAGTCCACCCACGAGCCGCCCGAGTTGGGTCCCTGCGTTCCACCTCGCTGCCCCACTGCGGGTACGGTGGTGGTTCCGCTGGTCCCGCTTGCATGGTATCTGGGTGCCTGGGTAGCGCTACCCAGCCCGTCTCGCTGGCTTCTGCAGACCATCAGCCTTGGCTATGCGATTCAGTTCGCCCGGCGTCCCCCCAAGTTCAGTGGCATCTGCTTCACGGCAGTGAAGGCGGCCGATGCTCCTGTCTTGTGTGCGGAGATCGCAGTCCTACTGGCGAAGAGCCGGTCCCACCAGCCGATATGAAGATGGGGTTTTACAGCCCCTACTTCATTGTACCCAAGAAAGGTGGTGGGTTACGACCAATCTTGGATCTGCGCGTCTTGAACCGGGCTCTTCACAGGTTACCGTTCAAGATGTTGACGCAGAAACACATCTTCAGGTGCATATGTCCCCGAGATTGGTTTGCAGCGATCGACCCGAAGGATGTGTACTTTCATGTGTCGATACTTCTGCGCCACAGACCATTTCTGTGGTTCGCGTTCGAAGGACGTGCATATCAGTACAAGGTCCTGCCCTTCGGGCTGTCCCTGTCTCCCTGTGTCTTCACGAAAGTTGCGGAGGAGGCTCTTGTTCCCCTCAGAGAGCAGGGTGTTTGCATCCTCAACTATCTCGACGTTTGGCTTATACTAGCACAGTCTCGGGATCAGTTGTGCGAGCACAGGGACCAAGTGCTCCACCCACCGCAACCAGTTGAGTCTTCGGGTCAACTGGGTAAAGAGCAAACTCTCCCTGATGCAGAGGATCTCTTTTCTCGTTATGGAGTCCACCACCGGCTGGGGGGCCACGTACAATGGGCACGCAGTGTCGGGGGTGTGGACGGGCCCCCAACTGCACTGGCATATCAATTGCCTAGAGTTGTTAGCAGTACGCCTTGCCTTGAACCGATTCAAAGGGCGCTTACGTGGCAAGCATGTGCTGGTCCGAACGGACAACACGGCAACCGTTGTGGAGTCGGAAGGTTCTGAGGTCACTTCGTGCCATTCACATTCCGGGTCTGCTCAACCATACAGCCGACGAGCTGTCAGGAGCTACGCTCCCAGGAGAATGGAGACTCCATCTCCAGACGGTCCAGCTGATTTGGTTTGCCTCTCCAGAAACCTCGCACTGTCAGTTGTTCTACTCCCTGACCGAGGGAACACTCGGCACGGACGCACTGGCACACAGCTGGCTGCGGGGCCTGCGCAAGTATGCGTTTCCCCCAGTGAGCCTTCTCGCACAGACGCTGTGCAAGGTCAGGGAGGACAAGGAGCAGGTCTTGCTTGTGGCGCCGTATTGGCCCACTCAGACCTGGTTCCCGGAACAAATGCTCCTTGTGACAGCCCCTCCCTGGCAGATTCCTCTGAGGAAGGATCTACTGACTCAGAGATGGGGCACCCTGTGGCACCCGCGTCCAGACCTCTGGAAACTTCATGTCTGGTCCCTGGACGGGATGCGGAGGTTCTAGGTGACCTACCCCAGCAGGTGGTTGACACCATCACTTCGGCGAGAGCACTGTTTAGGAGACACGCTTACGCCTTGAAGTGGGAGCGAAGGCTGTCTCCCTCCACCCTTAAAGTCTATGTCGCTGCTAACCATGATTGCTGCTAACCATGACCCCGTGGAAGGGAAGTCGGAAGGGAAGCATGACCTGGTCATTAGGTTCCTTAGGGGGTCGGGAAGGTTAAGTCCTCCCTGGCCCCTCTCTATACCCTCTTGGGACAACTGAAAGGGAACGTCTCAGTTACTTATGTAACCCTCGTTCCCTGAAGGAGGGAACGGAGACGTCACGTCCCATCGCCACGGCTGCTGTACCACCGCTGAGCAGCCGGGTCACCGGCTCGGCACCTCAGCGAAAACCTGGTATGCGTTGCACCGGCTGCCCTTTTATGCTCACGCTGTGATCAGCGGCAGCTGGATGCAATTATCGCATGCCAATATGCATTGGCTCGTTTGGTTTACATTTAAAGTGGATTGGTCTCTCTAAGCGAGATCCCAATTCGTCGGTCACGACGTGACGTCTCCATTCCCTCCTTCAGGGAACGAGGGTTACATATACATAACCAAGACGTTAAGTATGTGTGGAAATATTTAAACCATGTGTGTTACAACTAACACCGCGTTATTTTGTGCCCTGCGCTCCGCTATCCTCCTGAGACCCGGAAAAAAAATTAAAGTTTTGTGAATTTAGTATTTTTTTATGTCATTACATTGTTTAGCAGTGGTTCTCATGCCAATGTGCATTGGCTCGTTTAGTTTACACTCGAAGTGGATTGGTCTCTCTAAGCGAGATCCCAATTCGTCGGTCACCGACATGACATCTCCGTTCCCTCCTTCAGGGAACGAGGGTTACGTATGTAACCGAGACGTTTTGAAGCATGAATTAAACGTTTTGGGTTACTACCTTCTGCAGACATGCAATAGGGTTCTGATGTTTCATTAAGACTGTTCCGAAAAATGTGCCAAAGCAATTGAAAAAAACTGTAATGCTAATGCTATATTACTACTAGTTAAACATCATAGCAAAATATGAACACACAGTGCACACGGTGCTGATGGCTGTGTGGAGTCTGAGTAGCCCAAAACTTTATTAGTATTCATGTAACAGAGCTTTTGATGTAGCCAGTGTTCTCTTCAGCCACAAGCTGCATCTGCATTTAATGAGACCTGATATCCACCTTTTTAAAGCATGTGAATATTCCAGACAACCGTAAATTGCATTTGTTTGTCTGGCTGTACAGAATCGCTCCACCGTGCCGAGAGATACTTGAGTGATGTGTTGTTTACATATGCCAGTGTACATAAAGGCGGTAGTTCATTATACAAAACCTTCTTAACCCCACTTAATCAAATAGCTGTATGTCATAGGGAATACTGCCTGGAGCTAAACACACTTGTATAATTTATCACCCCAGGTCGGTCCTTGCAACTGGCATCTATTATCTCAAAAAAACACACAACTCCCCCGTTCACCCTGAATTTGTCTGACGTCTCTATCGGTTATGTTACATGTTATGTTAACATATGTGCAATCTGTGCTATGAAACAGCTTTCTGCATCTCCATTCAAAAAGTACTTTTTTTTTTCACCTGTTCGCTTCACTGTCTTATAGTACGGCAGCCTTCATTTGACATTCCTCTGGATCTGCCATCAACGCGTGGACACAGCGCAGGTGTTTAGGGCTGTGATGATGTAATTGGCCACAAGGGGGGAAAGACAAGAGCACAGCAGCCACTGATCTGATCCCCTGGTTATTGATTTCTCCATCTAGCTCTAACAAAATAATTGCCACATGTAATGTATTATTCAATTACAAGACGGAGCTCTCAAGTTCAGGGGTTTGATGGTCCTAGAATCACAGAGGCCCCATAGATAATTCAACACCAAGACCCCATTAAGAAGCGCTGATATTAAATGCCCTGTGTTAAAGCTCGAATTTATTAGAATCGTCCTCAGCTCAAACTTTCCAATACGTGGGCCTCTGTATAATTGAGCGGAGTGAAATTAACTCTGATGGAACTTTCTGCCATCTTTTATTTATTCAGCATAAGGATCTGTTTCTAGTTGAGTGAGCTATATAGCTACTGCAGGATTTTTGTATTAAAAAGCTAGTTTCCACGAAGTGAAGGAAAGGATATTTTTTTCCAGGTTATGTTTCCAGATCAGCTCTTATATGATATCAGGAAAATTACATGTTCATGTTATATTATCATTTTGCAATAATTTTCCAATCCATCAATGAAAACATCTCAACATGATCTAGCTATGTTTAAAAACAAGATCCATAGAAATCATTTATGAAAAGATTCCTGGTTACTGGTTAGCAGGCAACATTTGTATCTACATTTACTGTATATGAATAACTAATACCTGTATAAAATAAGCCTTTTCTATAGAAACTGTTTAGGGTCTAAATCTGTCATGCTGCCAATCTTATTGCAAATAATTGCAAATTAAAACACCTACAAAAGTTGACTATTATACACTTTCTCTGTTTCTTGTGTTTTGTTTTCTTATTCTGCCTTTGACTGTGGCATATTTTCCATGTGCACACTATTCCATTCAATATACTATAATTATTAGCCTGCCAGGCAGTCTCCATGCTCTTTACTATAAATGGACTTCCAGGTAGGCTATTAATTTATAATGAATTGCTTAATATTGTTATTTCATTTGATACATTTTATAATGGTATCTGTTTATGTGATGATACCATGATCGTAGATACTATGGTGTTTTATAAATAAAAAGCCATGGTCACTATGCCAAACACTAAAAATCTGATATCTTTGGGATTTTTCCATCACTCTTTTTCAGGTTACATCATTTTGCCAATAGAGGTGAAGAAAGTGGCATTAACTCAATCGATTTGTTCAGAAACACTGAGGAACAATACACCAATACTATGTCTTAATTAAAAAAAATGTACAATGGGTTGATTCTACTTTGACTTTGTTTGGAACCATTTTTGTCGGCTGATCAAAACCACACCATGTAGGCTAATTAGTAATAATATTATGTCTAAAATGTAAGTTACTCAACTAGACTTCTTAAAAACAAATTCAAAAAAGCGCTTTTCACAGCAATTCCATAGAAAATACACTTTTGGTTCCCTAAAGAACCTTTTAGTCTTTTTTTTAAGACCATTGAAATAATCTGAAGAATCTGCTTCACTTTTTCCTTTTTCCAGAATCTTTTGTGCATTGAAAGGTTCTGTGGATGTTAAAGGTTCTTAAAACGAACCATTGATTCCAAAAGGAACACAATCGCAACAAAATCACACTCACAGTTATCACACTTGCCGTCACACCGTTTTGCTTGTGTGAAATTGATTAATTATATTGTGGTCAGTAACAATAATTATAGTAATGAATTTCTGACAGAATGGAGAGTTATCTGTTGCAAATGTAAACCAAAATCATAGCTGATAAGCTGATATGATAAGACAGCTATATGGTTGTATTTTTTTTTTCTTGTTCGTCTCTCAGGATCCTTGCTGCAATAAATCATCCTTGGTGGATCCTTAAGTTCTTATGGAGACAGAATACATATTATGACCCCATCTGACACCGTCTTCTCAGCAGAACGATGCTTTAAACAAAAATTCTGAAAAACCTTTGGGATCTAGTGGACCTTTTTATCTGAGTGATGTGCAGATGAATATTAGTTGTGTCTGTGGCTCTCCCTTCTGAAAGATCTGACTTTACCCCTAACATGGGACTGTGGGCTCACCATGCACTTTTGACTGATCTTGAAACAGTTTGAGGAGTTTTCTAGCAGTTGTTAAAGACTAAAACTGTCTCAGGATCAGTGTTTTGTAGACAGCTGAGATGTTATCCTCTGGGAAGGGTTGATTTGTTCATGCTCTGGATCTTCTGCACTCTTCTGTTTCTTCATCAAACGCAGCTCCATGTTCAAGGATGTTCTCAAAACACTTAAAGGACTCCCATGGGTGGGCTTACCCTGCATTTACACACAGAGACAGAGCTTTAAATGGTTGCCTCTAAAACACTTCCCTTGTTTTTAAATCCAAAACTAAGAGCACAAAAGCTGACAGGGCCCAAAAGTGTGGGACTGTTGTGTTGTGCTAAAAAGAAGACATTGCAGCAAGACCAATAAAACAAGCACTATCATGTTGTGTTCCGACGTGCATTCTACACGAAATATCAAAGTCAGGAAAACTTTGTCATATCCATCAAGTGCACACAGAATGTTAATTCTGCCATTTTGATCTCAGAGGACTGTAAGATAAGCAAACGTGTTTCACTAATCATTCCAAGCCTCAAGTGTGAACATCTTACATGTATTTAGTATACATATTAATACAACATTAATTAAAACAAGAAGAGCTTGATGGATCAAACAGCTCTGACGAGGAAAGAAAGAAAAAAAAACAGACACCCACCATCATCACTCTGCTCAGCACGCAGACGGCGGTAATGACAATCTTCTCCAAAACAGTTGTTTACAGCCTCGTTCGGGCCGCATGTTTGCCGAACACCCACAAGTGTTCATTTTTATCATCATGCTTAATTGGCACGATGTAGCTACATGGGTTCAGTCAGTCAGCGTAGAAGGCCGGTGTTGTTTCAAAGTCTTTATTATGATGACATGGCAGTCATGTTCATTAAAGTTTCACATTCCATTTTCATTAGGATGAATCTCATTCTGCAAATGAATGGTTGCTGCAGAAGAATCAAACCACTGCGAGCGATCACAAGGGAGCCCCAAAGTCTGTATTAATTATCAGGAATGCAGTCTCGATCGAAGATGTTAATTGCACTGATGGTCGGCTATGTAGGGAATTGCCCCTGCATTTCATGCAGGGATAATAAAAATGAATTTTTAAACAAAGGGATCTTAAAATAATATCTAATCTACAGAGAATAACCCACTTCAAAGGCAGAGCCTGACGCTTTGAAATTTAGTTTTGTGGTCCGAAATGTTAAAGAGAAGCCTTGTGAATCTTTCAGTTGGTTCAGCTTTGTCGAGGGGTGTGCTAGAAAGAAAACAAGAGTTAATTAACAGTTATTATGGGCCCTTTCAACTTTAATTTGACTTTCAAATATTAGCATTTATATATAAACTATGCTCTTGGCATCTTCAAATGAGCTCTCACATATTGCAACTCATTTAATTGGGCTCCATTGTGCAACTGTGTCACTGCTGAAAAATGACTCGATTCATCAATGATCACAAACTATTGGGCGAAATCACGCCTCGTGGATCCTCTAATAGTCATATAATGTAAAACTTTTGTTGTTTTAAAATTTAGGACAACATATAGATCAAACAAATCTTACAGACGGTAAACAGCATGGTGGTAATGACCATCACAATTAAAGAGAATATTTTAATGACTTTCACAGGGACTTGCCTCATACAGTATTCTGAGTATAACAAAAATCACTTCACAATGTTTATATGAGGAAGAACGAAGATGAACTTCTATATTTGTCTGAAACAACATTTTGCTAACTTAATTTTTATTGCAGCCACGTCACTTATATAAACTACCATTTAAAAGTTTGGGGCCAGTATTTGTTATTTATTTTGAAAAGAAATTAATACTTTTATTCAGCAAGGACACATTAAGTTGTTCAAAAGCAACAGTACAGACATATATAGTGTTAAATAAAATAAATATTATTACAAATTAATATTAAATATTTTAATCAAGTACTAAAAAACTGTTTTCAACATTGATAAGAAACGTTTCTTGAGCACAACATCTGCATATTAGAATGATTTCTGAAGGATCATGTGACATAGAAGCCTGGAGTAGGCCTAATGACTGCTGAAAATCAGCTTTGCAATCACAGGAATAAATTACATTTTAAAACATATTAAAGTAGCAAAAAATTTTAATAATATTTCACATTTTTACTGTTATTACTTTATTTTTGTTCAAACAAAATCAGCTTTAGTGAACATAAAATACCTCTTTCAAAACATTAATAAATACCTTATAACTTTTGAAAAGTAGTTTATATACTGTATATAAACATCATGACTGCAGTATTTTACCGTTTTTTAGATATAAACACAACAACTAAATGACAAGTATTTCACAAGGAAAAAAACACAGTCATGCCATTTAATTCAAACACTGTCAAAAACTCATCTGAAAATCTGTCTTTTTTGCTGGTGTTAAATGGAAAGTGTGCACTTCTCCCCCTCTTCCTGTAACCTCTCCATCCCTTCCCCCATCAGCCCACCCCTGTCAGCACTCATTTCGCCTGATGGAACTGATCAAACGCACCTGCCAAGCATCGCCGACATTCCACCACATTTGCTAATTATCTTCAAAGGCTCACAGACTTTGCTCCTAATGGAGAAGTTTAGATTTGACCTAAAAGAAGGGGCTGGGATGCTTGTACATTACAATGATATTTATTTACTAAACTGTGGGAGGGCAGACCCCAAGAGGAAGAGCATATCATCATTTATAAAGGGTAAACTGAACACTTCCCAACTGACTCCCATGTTATTTCGGTCTCTGGTGGTCTCCACATATTGCCGCAGAATACAAAGCTCATATTTATAGAGCAAGTTATGCAGAGAATAAAACATTGAATGGTGGGAGGTATTATAATAATGTAGCAGCTTTTGAGTTCAAATCTCATTTATATTCCAGTTAATGTGCTTTTTTGTCTTGGGATTTCAGTAATAGTAGCATAGAACAAAGCACAAACAACAAAGGAGACCCCCCACATACATTTTATGTAGTTAGATTGTTAGAGAAAAGAGCTTTAATTGTGTACTTATGGGAACAGTCTGACATCAAAAGATCTACAAATGGCCAATTAAAAAAAGTAATGTTTTGATTTCAGACTGAGCGAAATATTGTAGGAAACCTCCATTGATAATCATCCAACTACCAATCCAAGATAGATAGATAGACAGACAGACAGATATTTTCTCTGCTTTTTTGGACTTTGTTTCTAAAGAAGTAGCGCTCTTTCTGTGCTGCACTGCTGTGGTTCTAGCTCTTCCCACCTAAAGGGAGGATGTGACGGGTGGGGTTGTGTGAATATTAAAGGCCTAGCAGCAGGAGGTGACAGGCTCTTTCCTCCCACTTCACACTCACAGTGTCGTACGGCTATGATTATTTCATCTGACTGTGTCTCCGCCGCCCTCAGATACTCTTGTTTATTTCTCACTCTCACTCTAAACATCCACACGGGAGTGTTACGAGACATGATGCTGACTGATATGAGATTCTCATTATTTCACTATACTAGTTGTGACATTGTGCTAGGGAATTGTCAACTTTAATTGTTTTAAATAACAAAACAACAAATCACTGCTGTAAACAATGCATGTATTAAAGCACAACCATCTGGCAATATGTGTTCAGAGGAGACTGAATCCTCCAATATAGAATTTATGTGGGTGCCATGCTACACAATAGCAATATAAAGTACAGAGCAAGTGTTTTGTAAATGCAATAGTTTATTCATCAAGACTTACAGACCTGTTCTTTAAGAGAACATGATGTACGTCATGCTCATTGATACATATGCAACACTTTAACAACACTGTTACTTTAAACAAGAGGCACGTGTGCGTTTTTCGAACAGTCTGACTATATTAACACCATAACAATTTGAGTGAAAAGCTGAATTCAAAAAATCCACATGAATTTGAAAATATTTTAGTATTTGGTTTGTTCTTTGCTTTAGTGGCAGTAGCATAGAGCTGCATGAACTCCACAAGTGAGTGTAAAATTCTGATGTTCATGATTTGAGTGAGCTATAGAGCTTGATTAATGTCATACATTTGCTATAATACAGACTTAATGCAGAATACAAATGCTAAAAATGTCTTATTCATCTTGTCACAACTTTGCTTTAAATGGTTCAGTATCTAAACAAAAAAGCTTCTGTTTATATATAGATTTTAACAGAACAAATCAAACTGATTTTCAATGTGGTCTCAGGCTACTGTACCCCACTATATGTCTGATAGGCTATTAAATATTTATGTGTACACATCTTCTATATACAGTATGTGTGTGGGTAGATACACAGCTTTTGACACCAGTTCACACATTATGACTTGAAATGTTTATATAAAATGTATACATCTATACACAATCAGAAGAACAGCATTTGCACACAACACTAGATTAATTTGATTAGCATCAATCTGTATATTCTTTCATTGTGACTCAATTTGTTCTCCCTCCCAATTTCTAACCATTAACACGTAACATTAATCAGCTACTTGGCTAAATGTTTTCCTCAACAGAGTAACTCATATTTGCCATTGCTTTAAATTAAGACAGAATTTGGGTATGGTTAGTGTATAAAAATTAAGCAAATATCCATATGAAATGTGGTGCATTCATGTTAATACTATAAATGGCATCCTGCTATAGCTGCAGGTGTGATAGATTAAATTTTTTTTGTTAGAACAATGGATGCACTTACCTAAAGTTACTATAGAAAGAAAAGAAAAATAGCAAAACACAGTTCACTAAGTTTAGTTTGAATTGCTGTCTAACAGTCTCATATCCATCTGCTGGTTCAACACTATTTCTTCTTTTTGCTGAAAACCATTTGTTTTTCCACGGAAGAGACATTGGCCAATTCCACACCTTGCTTTGCAACAAAGTTAGGATTCAGAAGCATGCTGTGAACTCTAACTCACTGGAACAATATACACACTGTTGCTGGAGACATCATAACAGCTTGTGTAAATAATTCACACATAATTTAAAATGGGCAAATCAAACAGAATACTACACATCAAAGGCCGCTTCCTAGAAGGAAAATTTTCATTTTTGTGGACTGGGAGGAGAAAATGAGTGTCGAGACTATATTTTGAGTGGGAAAATTGGAGCACATATATTTATCATTACAGAAGGATCCAATCCTCAAGGTAACTGAGGTCCAGTTGCTGTTGGGTTTACAGAAGCATCTATATGCGTTTCAGTCAAATGAAAGCAAACACTTTTAAGAGGAGGGAGGGTTTGATGCCCATTCATTTATGTAAAAGAAGAGCAGGCTTTTATTAGGGACCACTGCCCTGAATGAGTGCTGGAAGAGAGACGGGGGCACTCTGAAGCACAAACATGTGGTCAAGGAAGTGCCCAGAGCTCTTCAAACTAAACACGACTAAAACTCAGCTGAGAAAACACGAGCAGGACGGCTGCCACAGACGAAGACAGAGAATCTCTTAGCTCTCACACTTCCAATTTTATGCTTAGCAGGACGCTTGTACAAACCACCACGAGTCTGTCTAGATTTTATTTCAGTAAGCTGAACAGACCTACGATTTCTCAGTATCACTCTTGCTCTCTCTTTCACACATGCCAAGTAATCACAGAGCAAAACCAAAACTTTGTCCAAACTGTTCTCCCAAATACACAAAGTTTTGCTCTGTGTAATCTAACAATTATAATTCAAATTCACGAGCAATTGCAATTTACCACAGAAGGGAAAAGACAAATAAGAAATGCAATCTTAAATTAGAAACATAAAGCTCGTTTCAATTTGATATATATATATATATATATATATATATATTTATATATCCTCAAGCAAATAATAATTTTGTGTTATATTAGTCATCAGTCAATTTTCACTATAATTGAGCTTCAAAACAACATTCAGTATGTAAAGGACAGCCTCAGTTTAAGCATTCTATCTATAAAATCCCATAAAGTTTGGAAGAAGTTGATACAATTTAAAAAACTATGTGTTTACCTACAATGAGGCAACCATCCCTTAAGCCTCAAAGTTTGTTTTCCTGGGAACGTGATAAAGAAACCATAACCAGGGAACTTGAGCATCACAAAAGAGGCCTTTGGACAGAAACAAAATCAACCGATTTCTCTGACTTTTTTCATTCCCCCTTTTCTCTGCTAACCTTGATCCCTCTGTGTATGTGTTGAAGCTGTAGAGAGAAAGAGACATGAGAGAGCCTATGTCTCTCTAGCAGTGAGAAAAAGTCATTGAGAGACTGGAGACCTCAATACACAGAGACCAGTTCCTGTTGCCTGTTATGTGATGCAAGCTTCTATATCCTTAAGCGTGGCTGCTGTCCCTTCAGAATTACACTCACTGATGAGCAAACACGTCCATTCACCGATCTCATTTCATGCGGTCAATACATAGACCAACCTGAGCTCTCCTTCCACACAGCATCATGTTTATTTATGCACTCCTTCATTAAGAGCTGGTTTTATTTACCCAACAATGTAACCGTGGCAGAGCGGGGAAACAAGAACTCCTTCAAATGATTCCAAGACTTCACGGCTTAATCAATAAACTTAACAACTGACATTTTGATGGCATTTTCATACTCATCTGATCAATATGTGTATTGAGCCAATTACTCCCAGGCCAGCAGATGCACATAAGCGCAGCTTTGCAGCTTTTGTCTCAGAGAGGGGGAATTAAGAAATAGTCCTTGAGCATCCCTCAGACACGGGTGAAATGAGAGCCAGAAAGGCAGCTGTCGGATTTGAGACAAAATAAGCATGATTTTTCCACATTAATTTTTCTCTCGCCTTTAGTAACATCACACATTATGAATCATGATGACTATTGATGAGGATCTCTGATCTTAGAAGCCGATGAGGATTTTCTTATTTAACAAAAAATATCTGTCATCTACCTTTATGAATGACAGTTATAATTTTACACAGATCGGTTACTGCAATTGCGGTTGGATTAGTTGAATCATTGTTCCACGAGAGTTAAAAAAAAAAGAGTCTTGATTGTTATTTTTATACACAAATTAAACTTTGGGAAATGGAATTATCAATTTCTGAAAATATTAAATGAGAAACCCAATTCTCAAAGACACTAAAACATCACAGATTAATACACAGATTGTTTTTACAAAATATGTTTTCTCTCAGCACTGCACAAAGTGAAATTTCATTTACATATTAATTTAGTAGATGTTTTTATAAGTAATTATATTTTATTATCATTTATATTTTAGCATATATTAATTTAGCAGATACAATTACAAATGAGAGTAATACATAAGCAATTAGTCCACTATACCAAAATGTCCTTGAGGCAAAAAAAAGTAGAAGTTAATGTACAGGGCATTATTTATTTAACTTTTCTTTTTTAAAAGGTGCAAAAAGCCTAGTTAGTCAGTATAGTATGCCTAGATGTGGTGTGTTGTTTTTGAAAACTGCAATGATTTCTGCTGTTTGGCTGAGGAATTATAATCAGTATTCTTTAAAAATGTTATTTTCCCATTCTTTTTTTTTTCACCTGACCCCCTGATGACCAGATGGTGGCGCCATAAAATCACAAGAGAGCCTTTTTGAGAATCAGAGCCAGACTCTTTGAAGGGGAGCACTGAGTTGAGTGTGTGCGTTCGTACGCCGAGCTGCAAAACTACCGACTAGAGAAGCAGAAAACAGCACTCGTTTTCAATTTCCACCAGCAGACTCAGGAGGTGAGGATGAATAATGGCAGAATTAATAAAATAAAATCGCACTGCTTCCACCCAGGCTGAGAAAATCAACAACTTCGCTACATCTGTAACTAGAAAATCCCTCAATCCAGATGAGAAATTGTGACACTGTATTTTATCTACATAAGAAAACTAAACAATAAGGATGAGCTGATGGTTTTGGGTCAGCTGTTATAACTGTCACTTTCTATATCTGACCAATGCTGTACTGTAATTATATACAAAAATTGTTGATCCTGCAGATGTGTATTATGTGATGTGTAGTATGGTAAAAATTTATTTTACTGAACACTGTTATGAATTCTGCTCATTTAAATAAGCCAAGGTCACACCAGGCTGGCTATTAACAAAGATGAGAGGGAAACTGCAAGAATGGCTTTGATGCAGTTTTAGACACTTCCAATACTAATTTGAATAAAAATCATCAAAAACAAGTCAAATTCATTCTGGATGACGTAAATGAAGTTCTTTGCCTCTTCCTTTACAGATGCTCCAGTGTTTTTTCACAGTCTATACAAGAACAAGATGTGTCAAAACGTGCAAATATCCCAAGTGTTTCCTGATTTCACAACATTCGAATAGTTTCTCACCTAACCTAAATATTTGGCAATGCAACAAACACTTTTAGTCAAGCGCTGGATGCAGTGAACTAATCACAGCTCATTGAGAACATGTCTGCTTCATTTATATTTATGATCCTATTTCTGCGCATAACACATTTTGAATTCTTTGGCACTGCAAATTCAATCATGTACATAAAGTCATTACATGTCCGAATGGTTGTTTTTGCCTCATTCAGGAGGGGATACTTACACGCACACATAAACACAGACGTGCGCGCTATAACTCTCCGATGATCACTTTTCCACCCACCACAGACATCATTCCCTGTGCCCTGATCCTCGAGACCTCAGGTAAACAGATCAAGCGAAAGTGTACTACATATTTAAATTCACACCACAGAGAGGCCCATCCGAGGAGGAAAGTCCAGGGTGGGCACTCAGAGAATTACAAACAATCCACTAACGTCTATGAAGAGCACAGCTGCTGAATAACTCACCCCCCAAAACACAAAACACAGACATTGGGATAGCTACGGCTATCAGCAGTGCTAATGGGTTTACCTGATGGCGCCTCGTTCACGTACCCGACGTTTCATAGAGTCGGTTTTGGCAGGCGCTCACTCTGGGCAGTGCCGATAGCCGACTTCTCTTTTTTTTTTATCAGCCCCTTGCTATAGAGAAGGCCAGCAAATTCATCCTGCAGCAATTACCATATGTTGTGATTGTGGTTTTGGAACAACACCATGACATCTGTGTTATATTGGTATCAGGGGCACAGTGAAGGAACTTCCACCACCTGCATTCCATATCTACATCTAGTAAGCAGGTGCTCGCAGGACCGGCTGCTGTGTGTGCATGTGTGTGTGCGGAAGAGATTCCTCTGGTTCTCCTTGAGCTCTGTGGATATACAAAAAGAGTCAAAATTTAGTTTGTAACTAATTATATTGTCCCATGTCTTTTATCAGCTATTCATTTAGTTGAAATAAACTTTTCCATCCATCCAAACCCGTGAAACAGTGAAGATTTCCTTTTTCAAACACTGACTGAAGGAACTTCGGACAAAAAGCAGAGGAAAAGTAGTGAGAACACAAATGTTGTGTCAGGTCCCTGACCTGCCTCTCTTCAGACATCCGAAGAGAATGAGATGCTCACGGCTTGAACACATGAGGGGGCTTTTAAAGGCAATCATAAAAGGAACATCACTTCACTAATTTATTACGGCTGTCGCAATTAATGAATTAATCTGCTGCATTCATAAAGCATTCGATTACATAAAGCAGTCAAGCGACAATAAATTCAGTCATTTAGAAGTACGTGGGCAATGAAATAGGGAGTAATAAATATGTATTTATTGCCTGTAGCGCTGAATTGAGGTGGGGGTGAGCCAGCCCGTTAGACACAATCAAACAATCAGCCTAACAAGACAAGCCAGGGAGGGCAAAATACACATTAAATATGCCTTCCTAAGAGAGCGGGATATTACGGGTACAGCAAAGCCAATTACGCTCTATTAACCTAATATGGAGAAATTGTACATATGAAATACAGGAATTGCGTGCCATGTTGTTTGATATGTCGGAAAGAGAGAGAAAGAGAGATACAGACAGACAGTGAGTGAGAGAGAGAGAGAATCAAAGAGGGAGAAAGATTCCGGAAGATTTCTGTCACTGATCCAAGCTGACAATCTGTTTTAAAGAAATGTGTAATTAGGAAACCGACACGTTTGGTGAAACACTGCTGGAGCTTTAAAAAGGAAGAGACCGGCATTAAACCCGCCGACCACAACATAATGTTTTAATAAATGGGAAGAATAAGTCAATTAAAAAGGAGCTATTTAGGTCTGAAAGGAGGAGACAAGCACTGCAGTATACAGAAATATAATCAAAATCACATTTTACACGCTCATAAATTTCAACGTGAACACAAGGGGAAAGACAGAGGGCTTGGGAATCTCTATAGTGACAGGATGAATAAAACATTCATGGTCAGGAAAATAAATGAATTATACTCTAAATTACAGCTTTCCGTACAGTGCAGTTTTACCACCATGTAACATTGAAAACATGTGTGCTCTTTTTTAAAAATAAAGAAGGAAAGACTCTATCTCCGTCTCTATTGTAACAAATATTCTATTCATGCCTCAAGAAAATGTCAATCATGGACTGAGCCAGATTGGCAGGAAGATTTCTGCCAACAAACTGTATATGGGTGTTTCTTTAACTATGGGCACTTTTGAACTTGCATGGGAACTTTTAGAAAATAACCTCACTTAAAACACAATTTTCACACTAATTTGTCCACTAACAGTCATTCTCCAGTGCCATTTGCATCACATCTCAAAAACCATGTATGGCGTATCAATTTATGACACTTTTCGTACAAATTAACAAAACTACAGCTTAATTGGAGATGACCCTCAGTGAAAATATTCTACTCACAAGTGGTATTTGAAATTGTTTGAAGTTTTTTGTTTTCTTAACACATATTTCTTCTCAAGCTCTCCAGTGGCACCCTTGTCTTCTTGGTAAACAAGAAAACACTTAAGAAACAAGTATAGTAAGGGCATAACTGTTTGGTGTGGTAGAAATGCATTGTCACTGATATAGGCTAAATAATTTTAACAAAATTAGGTTTTTCACTTTTGTTTTGGTCATAATTTTTAAATATAATAATTTATATTTGTATGATGGATTTTCATATTTTAAGATCGAAAGTCTGGTAAAACAACAAAACTTTCACAAATACTTTCAAAGAGCAGCAAATGTGAATGATGATGGAATTATAAAAAGTGCACAGGATAGTTTTAATGTGACCTTTATATGACAGACAAAAAAACAAAAGGCTGAAATCTGTTAGTTTTAGGCTAATAATATGTGCCTGAAGCTGAACAATGGGTGACCATGGTAAGAACAAACAAAAAGCATAACAATACTAGTGTTTACATATGAGACCCTGGACCACAAAACCAGTCATAAGGGTCAATTTTTTTATTAGATTTCCATTGATTCATGGTTTGTTAGGATAGGACAATATTTGACCGAGATACAACTATTTGAAAATCTGGAATCTGAGGGTGCAACAAAAAAAAATCAAAATATTGAGAAAATCGCCTTTAAAGTTGTCCAAATGAAGTTCTTAGCAATGCATATCAAAAATTAAGTTTTGATATATTTATGGTAGGAAATTTACAAAATAGCATCATGGAACATGATCTTTACTTAATATCCTAAAGATTTTTGGCATAAAAGAAAAATCGATAATTTTGACACATACAATGTATTGTTGGCTATTGCTACAAATATACCTGTGCTACTTAAGACTGGTTTTGTGGTCCAGGGTCACATATCGGGACTTAATAAGAATAATAATCAGAATAAAATGAATCATGTTAACCTTCTCTGTTTGTTCTCTAACTGACAAGAGAAAACAAGAAGGCAACATTTTAAAATCCAATTTCGAAATTCTAAAACAAACAAGCAAAAAAGGCTTACAGACAAAATAAGCACTGTTCACCATCAGAGTGACTGTCCTATGAGAACACTAAGACTGGTGAACCTTAAAAAGATTTAAAACAGGTGATTTAGGGAGGGTGAAAAAAACTTCTAAATGCATATTCCATCTTTCAGAGTGAAACAGCACTTGCTTGCTTGAAGTGGATTGCTCGCTTTGACATTTCCCCATTGTGCGCGGTAGTGCAGTGGGCAATAATTAAATTTCAGGTGCATAAGCTGCTCTTTAATTTGACATGTGTGCTTCAGGCAATAAACACACGTGGAGAGATGGGGAAAGCATAATTGCAGGGGAATAAAATATCATATCTGGAGTGAGGAAGCGGATCATTGTATCAGGTACCCGGTGACAGCTCGTTTGATCATTACGCCGGGCTGAAGAGGTTGGCTAATTAGTTGCCATTAAAGCTCACCCCCTAATCAGAGGTTGCTCTAGCATAAAGAATGTCACTCGCTGCAGATGAATGAACAATGCTGTTAACCCTTTCCTGGCCTTCTCTCAGCTTCCCACAGCTGTCTGGAAGGTATCGCGAATCCCGCGTTCACAGCTGTCGAATACGATAATTAATTCTTTATCTAATAAGCTGACATGGTAGCAGAAAGATGACACCCACGGCTGCGAAGAGAAGGGTTAAAGACTACACTGCCCCAAATAGACTTTATGTAGACACAGCAGCGCAGCTCCAAATATTTACAGAGTTGCGCGGGATGGGATTTGTTCTCTCATATCGAGCACTTCAAAAAAAAGAGGAGGAAAAAGACGAGATGACATTCTTGCACTCTCAAGAATGGGAACTGCTGTTTAAATGTACTCTTGAAAAATTCAGAGCAGGGCTAGAAGCGCAAGGCCATAATAACATGTGGAGTGAAGGGGTTGAACAGGGGAGATGAAAAAGAATGCTTATCAGACAGCAGCACAGATGCATTATGTCAATAGTGCAGAGCTATGAATTCTTCAGAAAGCAGAAAGTCCCCAGTGAGCGCCGAGCCCCTGTCGGTGCAACTTTGGGTGTCTCTCACTGTGACTTTCAAGGATGGCAGAGTGCTCTGTGGAGACACATATGCAATATTAGCTGACAGCCCTGTATAAATAATAAGGCACATAATGCCGCATGTGAGTGCCGCCAAGCACCACAAGGGCTTTCAACAGGTGCGATGCTCGTCTGTGCATTTCCATTTTGTTCGACAAAGAGAGAGTCTTTACCACTGACTTGCATCTGAAAGCCTCGCCTGATCATTCTTTTATGGGCCCTCTTACCCAGAATGCACTATATTCACAGGAGCTCATGATAATAGGGCAGTCATGGATAAGGTGGCTGGGGGTTGATGGGGTATTTGGGGTGGGGGGAGCAGATGTCCAAGTCAATATATTCAGAGGGGACGCCCAGGGGACACAGAGGTCTGCAGAACACACTCCAGTGGCCGGATGAGATCGTGATATGCATGTGTATGTGTGGGCTTGTTCGGGAAGTGGCTGTGACCCCAATTCCCCTCGGTTGCTACCACCAACAGAAACAGAGGTGCTACGGTCAGTGGATTGCATGTTTAAATGCACTTCTCTTATCTTTTCTTCTTCTGTGTGGTGTCTTTGTTGACTACTTATGACTTTTTTTTTTATAAAAAAAGGTCTGTTAGAAAATACTGAAATTCTACATATTGTGATTCAAGATCTATCTATCCATCTGTCTGTCTGTCAGAAAACCTGAGAGAAATTGAATAAAATTATAACAGTATATACTTGTATATAATTATTTTATTCAATTTCTCTCAAATTGTCTGACCTACCTACCTACCTACCTAATACACATATAATGTATCAATTTAGGCAAATTTGGCAGTAAATTAGCTGTAAAAGTCCTCAGCATCTTACAAAAGTTCCTAACAAAAAGTCTTCTTCATTCAGATAAAAGGTACAGTCGATTAGGCCAATCTGATAACTAAAAACGTTGCAGGACTCAATCAAAAGCTTACTTCAATGACATTTAGACATCATCTTTTCTTAATTAGATTAATAGAGCTGTAGCATCGAAGCTAGAGGGGCTGTTGGTCCACTGAGATTCACACCCATATGAGACTCATTTTGTTTTTATTATTGTGTTTGCTGTTCACGCATTGTGTGGGTGGATCTGCAAGTTTCCATCTTTCTGATAAATCTAGTAATGCAAAACGCAACGCAAACACTTCCCTCTCATTCTCTGCATAGCTAAAGTAAAAAATAAAAAAAAATCACAGGATTGTATAAATTAAGACTGCCTGAAAAATGTCATAAATAATGAAATGTGTGCACTATTTTCCCAATCCTGTTTTTTCCTTATAAATAAATTATCATTTGTTTCTCGGCATCGTCACACAAAGGCCTCGGACTCCTTTCGCACATTTTAATTATTCTGAAAAAAAAAAAAAGCAACACGAACGGAAGGGGCCTGTCTTCTTGCTTTTGCACTTACTGAGTGAAGCAAAGGAACATGTGATGAAAAGGAAATAAGGAGAACTGTAATAGAGAAGGACAGTCAGAGAGCCAGAGTTAGAAACTGTGCTCCCTCTTGTTCACGAATCATTAAGGTTGAGCATGACCTGCAAGCTAGCAAGGATTAATGATATTGGATTGGTTGACAGTACTTGCAGATGCTGTTTAGGAATGGAGTTACTTCTTGTTAAAGTCTCCCTCAGTAGTAGCAGGAGCAGAATTGAAATGAAGAGAGGGAGAGAGAGAGAGAGGAACATCACTTTCTCATGTGTAAACAGCACTATCCCAGGACACATCTGTCACGGCCCTAATTAGAATCTGCCTTTGGCTTTTGGATGAAATGGAGGAATGGAGAGGGAGGTTTATTTTCCAGACCCAATAACATCTGCAGTACAAACACTCCACCTATCTAACCACAGTGCTGTCAGAGGTAAGGGCAGAAGCACAGCTATTAAAGACCCTTTCTGTAAATGCAGCCGGAAGGTCTTGTATGTCAGAGCAATGTAGATACGACATTTTTCTGACAGGCAGTAAAGCAGCAAAGACGTCTTCAGGGGTGTTGACAGTGGGACAAGCAGGAATGCAGCCCAGGCCTCGTAACAGAGGAAGCCCCCAAAGAGACAGATTAACTACAAAAGAGGTCAAAACATGAAGGTTTGCTCTGGACATGCTACTGACGTCACTGAAATCAGTACATCAGTATCATTCTTAAAATGAATAGCTCACCCAAAAATTCACTTCTTCGTCTGAAGCTTGCGTTTGAAGCATAGAGCAGCTCATAGATGGAATGGTGCATCCCAAAACCAATATGTTTGAGTCACCAACTCGATCTAAGGCATAAAGCTGGATTGGCTAGCAGTAAATCTCTATCTGAGGGGGGCAAACACCCAGCACTGAAACGAGAGGGGAGCTCGACCTACCACATGTTCCAATAATTCAGAAAGAATAGCGCGCTCATAGGCAACCCTTTGGTAAAAGGAGCACTGCTAATATTACCATGAGAGCAGCCCACAGAGCGAACCCGGGCGCTCGATGGGAAGCAGCATGCTCATAGTAACCCTCAATGGTGAGGGGAGCGATA
>NW_015540872.1:552841-574762 GCF_001515605.1 Sinocyclocheilus anshuiensis | reverse complement strand
TACCACGTTCAAATGCACGCTTCAAACAAAACAGTCAGTGAAGACGAAGAAGAGAATGACATGTTCTCCCAGTGCCTATTTATACTAATAGTCACACCGGTAGTGACGTCATGGGCTGTTGCCGGCCAACGTGTTGTTGGTGTTTTTTCAATGTATGCTTCAGACACGGGTCACGACGAGGCGTTCCCCATAGTGACCCCTAGAGGACGCAGTTTGAAGTTCCCTTGAAAGGGAAAGTATCTTTCTTTGATCCTTTTCTTTGCTCCTTTGGCACTGACATTAAATTGGTAGCAACGTTTACATTTATTATAGGTCAAATATCAGCTAATTAGCTAAATGATACATATCATATAATGTGTCGTTAGGGTATAATGTAAATTTATCTAAAGGTCTTAATTAAAATGTGCCCTATTAATGACCGACAATGTACTGAAAATATAAAGCATGTAAAGTATATCACTTTTATATATGAACTCATTAATACTTCAAAAACACTTATACTATACTATTCGTACTCTTAAAAACCATTTGTCTCGTCATTTGCACTACCATGGTAACTTGCTTTTATGCCTCATTCTTAGCCTTGCCCTTTTGCACATTTATGACTAAATACTTCATGATCTGTACTGTCATGGCCACAGAACATATATACCTAATTTTTCTGTACAATGCACCTTCTATATGTGTACTCCTTGTCATTTGCACTGAGCTGGTCTCTACTTTCTCTACTGCATAATCATGTACTTTTTATAGAAACAGTAATATTTTACATAACCATAATGATATTCTATATTATTATTATTATACAACCATAATATATAGACATATTGCTATTTGCACTTCTGGTTAGATGCATTTCATTGCCTCTGTAGTTGTACTCTACACAAGGTGGTCAATAAAGTTGAATCCAATCTAATCTAAATGTGCACACAGTTTTCTTTTCTAAGTTCACTTGTTTCAGATGCAGAGGTAGACTGGCTGTACAGGTAAGGCTGTCTGTGTGTGTGTGTGTGTGTGTGTGTGTGTGTTTGTGCGTGGTGTATTGTCTACAGCACTGGTGCGCTCATGAGGCTCTTTGAAGGGCTGAGGCAGAGCTGCCTGTGATAATTAGGGTGCAATGACCTTCTCATTAGAGCCAGGAGTCCTGATGATTATTTCCCCCCTTTTCTCTTAACATGGACCAGCCACAGAGACAATTTTGGAATATCAAAGCAATTCTCTAAGATATTTATTAGAGTCCAAATGACAAAAACACATAGCAAAAACCTTTGAATTACCAACCCGCTAATGTATGCAGGGCCAAATGAATGGCTCGACTTTCTTTTTTTTTTTTTTCGCCCCCTCTCTCTTGTAGCTTAAATTTTTCATTACAAATTTCCGGAGCTTCAAAGTAGCATCTCACAGTCGGCCCCCTTTCTTCTCTCCGGCATGACAAAGAACTGTCAAAAACTGTCCCTGTGTTTGTTACTGTCTCCCCCTCTCTTTTTATTCCCCCTTGCATCTAAATGTCAAATAACCACGCTTAAATACAGCACAGCATCCCCTCATCTGGAGAGGCTTAGAGAGACGGGGGAAAGAGAGAGAGTGTGTGAAAAGAAGAAAAAAAACAGCAGAAGGCATCTAAAAGGGCCTTAATTAATCTTGTGCATTGATTTTGTTTTAGTGTGAAGTATTCAATGAAAAAAAGATGACTCTACAAGGAGCTCTCATTAAAATCATTAGCAGCTTGATGTTAGCTGAAAACATCTCACTCTTGCACTTAAAAGCACATTTGCAGGTCTGTCTTTAATGTTCTGGAGAATGGTCTTCTCTAAAGAGCAACAAACAGGGCCCACTGGACCTCTTCTGCTGGAGCGTAAAATGTGCGGGACAATGTGTCCCTGTTCTAGCCAAGCTGGACGGTGCCCAAGCTGTCCAATGCAGGACACAGTGGCTCTACCTGAGTATGGGCAAACAGGAGGTTTTGACACTTTCCGTCCAATCATGGGTGTCCTGAATGGGCCGAAATGCTGACTGTGGGGGTTGAATAGGGGTGATTAAAGACACTAGGTTTAAATACAGGATGTGCCAAAAACAGCATGGGGAAGAGGAGTGATTCACAGCACACTAGGCTGCACTAAAACCAAGCTGGAGGAGTGGGCTATTCAATCAAATATTCATTATTGTTTAATTAGTGGGAATTCAATCAAATATTAATTATCGCTTGGGTGCGACACTTCTGTTTGTTCAACAGTATCACACTGATCAACAGTTCATCAAATAAAAAACAAATACAATTCCATGTGTGACTATGCACTGAAGACACTCTGTAAAGAATATGTATAGAGGAAAATGAATTTATGAGTAACAAATATATAATGCACAATATAGTTCTGGGTTCAAGGTAGTTTGTCATTTAATTTATCCCAGTAATTATGAAAGGTGTAATATATAGTAAAAACACTGATACTTACAGTCCATGGCATTCAGGATAAAAAATTAAATAAAATAAAAATACATAAAGGAAATTTTAAATCATTATATTCTACATGATATTGTTCTAACTATTATGCTTGACAGACAGACAGACAGACAGACAGACAGACAGATAGATAGATAGATAGATAGATAGATAGATAGAATGCATAAAGGAAAAATTTGTTGTCATCTGGACAAGATTGATAAACAAATTATGCAAGATTGATAGACAGAGAGACAGTGGCTTGGGCATAATGGAATGATGTAAATCATAAAACTGTCACATGGAATTCACACTCATAAAATGAAGGTACATGTCAAAATGATGATGTACAAACATTCTAAAATTAGTAAAATTCTAATGACATCTGTAATTGCATCAGCATACTCAACTGAATGAGCAATCTCGGTTACCTGCATTAGAGCCGTAACAAGCAAATTGCTGATCAGACTCATCAAACTCTTCCAGTGGAAGTAACTAAAGGTCTAATTTGAGGCAAAATAAAGTTGATCTGACTTCGTACATACTGCCCATAAAAAAGTACAAAAACATCAACACATAGCTTGACTGACATCAACGTGATCGGCACGCAGCATCATAAAACAAATCCCCATGCTATTTAGAAATCATCCACAAACGTATAAAACTTATAAAACCACACAAAGATCAGATGCAAACTTCATAAGACATTTAGCAGAGAAACCCGATTTGAATTATCCAGTGGTAAAGTGCCATATGGTTCAAATGCACTTGGAGATTGTGAAGATTAAAATGCTTGACTGACGTGTGTTGATAGACATCTCCCTCACATATGATCCCTCACTCATCAAGAACAAACAAAGCCACAGCCTGCAAAATAATTACATCATTAAAATTGTGCTGGACCAATTAAAGCCCAGCTCCCCTTACCTGCTTTCATAGCTAATTAAGAAATTAACCCTCCATTTAGGCTTTGGCACACTGCCGTCTAAGCTAATAGATGGGGGACCTAAAAAATGGGCCAGGCCTGTAAACATATAGCACCAAATATGCATGACATAGGATTTGATTATCTCTGTTTAAGATGCTGATTGGTGTTGACATGAGGTTAAAATGGAGGGAATTGTTGATTTGGTTTAATCATGATATGATTGCAAGGAAATTAAACATTTGGGGTTTAAAACATCCACGGGACAATCGGTGTGTTAGTGAACTTGACTCATTTTGAGTTTCTTATTTAGGTCAGCTTACCCAAAGGTGTGGAACGGACAGGCTGATGCTTGAAATGACACCGAATTAGTGATGCACTCCAAAAGAGGAATGCACTTGAGTGTGATCCATTAACTTGGCCTTTTTTGCAGCCTTGAGCCTGATGCACCTGCAAAGCTTCCCCTTATACCAAGTGCTGTATAAATTAATCACATGCAGCCTCATGCACTTTGATGCATTTCCTAATGCACATTAATGAAGGGTGACAGCTGTAATCAAAAGGCAGAATAAATCACTCACAATTTAGGTAAAATCACAGTGTATCTGGAAGACATTTGTACTATGTCTCTCACGCATCCCATCCCATACTCCTTAAACAGTTTCAAACCTGCTCGTGAATTAGTGGTCTGAATCAGACTGTTCGTGAATCATTAAGGGGCATTACTGAGTTAACACTCCCTCGCTGAACCACAAGCAATGTTTAGCAATTGTCCCATTCAAAATGAAATGGGAATCACTACTGTGACGTATATTTCAGATTATTGAGATTTGTAAATATAAATGTAAATTCCTATAGACTTCCATTACGTTTCGATATACTGTATATATATCTTGCTTAACTGGAATATAGAAATACATTTTACTGTACCCTTTGACAACAAAAAGTGATGTTCTTCCTCAGTATTTTCCTCTATTCTTAAATCAAGATACAATTTCAAAATTGCAAAAAGCAAAATAACAAAATTGTCTTGTTTTCTGAGAAATGTATCAAAATGAAGCGAGTTAAAACAAAAACAAATGTCTGCCAATGGGCTCAAAACAAAAACAACAACAAAAATGTATTCAAAGGGAAAGTTTTCGTACCTTCCTGACAGATATTTGTTCTTGTTTTAATCATAAAGTAACTTAATTTTGTTTAATTTCTCAGAAAACAAGACTTCATACATTCAATTTGCATCTCAAGCAAATGTCTGTCTTGGTTTAAGGATGTTAAGATATTTGCACTGGAAATCAAGTCAAAAATACTGAGGAAGATTATATTTTGCAGTGTATGCAACATTGAATGCCTTGACTTTATGAATTTAAAGACTTTTTTTCTGATTTAAACAATTTTAAGGCCTTAATTTGTGTAAGCGTGAATAAAGAAAAAAAAACTTTTAAATATTTTTTAATATCGGATACCCACATTATATGACAATGTGTAATTAAAGATTCATATCTGTTGAAATAAATTATGGTAGGCTATTCTAATATATTTAAGGCGAGACACTAAAGTTATATCCATTCAGAAAGAGATCTTTGCTAAAGACTAAAAATTAACTAATAGTTATCACCTTACTTAAAAAAAAATGTTGTATTACAAGTTTTCTAAAATGTTATGTTTAAATATGCAAATGATGCATTATTTAATGAAATATGCGCTAATTTGCATACATTTCTAGAACAAAAATCTGAACACTGGATGATGTCAGTTTCAAAATTCTTGTTTAATTTTTTTGACATATTAGAGTCAAATGTTTTTACAGAGGGAATTCTGGGTATCTCTTTTTGTCACTCCATAATTCAGAAAATACTTTGAATAGCCAGAAAACAATATATTTTCACAATTTTGGTGGGAATAAAATGTTGCATATAATCAGGAAAACTATATATGAACAAATCCCTCTGTAAAAACCTTCAGAATATAGACAGGAATAAAAATGTAAAGTTTGGTGTGTGTAAGTGCTACTGAAGTGGAGATTTATGGCTCAGTGTCTCATTTTGAGAAATGGCCTTTAAAAATATGTATTGTAATTGAAATCTATTGACACAAATAGATAAAGTGCTATAAAAGATACACTTAACAGTGTCTTTTGGATGTTTTCTTGTTTCCAATAGTATGAAAAAACACTTTATGAAAAACCAAAAAGCCCAAAATCTCAAAATTGACAGGTGCATGAAAAAACAGTGTTTTTGCCTGCAGTGTCTCCCCTTAAAATATAAATATTAAAATGGGTGACGTCCAACTATAATCAACACAGCAGAGTCACTCTGATATGGCACAAATATAATTAACATCACTAGAGTGACAGCATCAAACTGGAATCAATTTATATTAAATGCAACAAGAAAAACTCCCGAGTTTATGTGACCTAAATCGTTGCGGTCTATACTAAAATCTGTGTACATCCCACCATAAACAGAGCATTCTGAAAAGTATAAATAGACTGCAAATATCTCATTAAGATCATTAAATGACCTTCAGCAGTGTTAATTAGATATAACGCGCGGTAAAATAAAGCGGCGGTGTGGCCGATTCTATTATTCATCTTTGGCCTGTAATGACATTTCTCAGCTGTCAGAAGCGTCACGGGGGGTTGCCTGTGAGGACTGGGGTGAATTGAGCCCCTAAGGGGTGCACAAGACATTTTCCAGAATGCGTGAGGCTGTTTAAACTAAAAACACACACATAACACAAAACAGTAAATATGGTTACAATATACTGAACGTCAGCCTGCTTAAGGGGAGGCTTGTGACCTTCCTGGTTCCAGAGCAAGCCCATATTTCTCCCTCCCAATAAAAGGCTTTAAAGGGATCCTAAAGATTTAATTAAGATGTCAGCTGGCGTGGGTCACTCCTAGTGCAGTATCACAGACTGGAAGATATACTGTACCACTACAAAGGGCCAGGCTGAAGCTAAGTGGCCTGGCAGAGCTGTGCTGGAATGCAGGATTCCTGATTTACAAAGGGAGCCTCACTGTAAAACACTAGCAGTTTAAACACATTCGCAAAGCTTACTGCTCTGTCCGGCCAAAAAGGGGCTCAGGACAGTTGTTATTATTCGGATTAAGGAATATCAGTCTGAGAAATAGATGAAAACAGTCTAAACAAGTTGACACAGTACCACAATTAAATCGGTTTGGCCAAGTAGCGTTCCAACAGCACCAGTATATACAGTCCAACAGCACTACAGAACACGTTTAAGCATTCCACTGTGTAGCTTTTCCATTATTTTTCTAGATAAATGCATTAGGACGTGTCAAACTTGGTTGTGTCGTTTTTGCTAGTTCTGACATCTGACTTCAGAGGTTCAGTAAATGGAACACAGCAAATGTCAGTGATTTATTCAATCAATTTGTTAAAAAATTATGATTTAATCAGAAAACACGCAACTGCCATTAAGAGTGAGTCATTGCATTGTTTATTCAACCGATTCTTTAAAATCTATGTAACATGCAACAGTTCTGCTGAGCCTTCATTTGGAACTATTTTCACTGAGCAAAAACAAATTTAAGTCTCTAAAAACCTCTAAAATAGCTTACACACTCTCCACTTTCAAAATATCAAACAAAAAGTCGTCATCCAAGACTTTTTCATAACGCAAAGCAAAATACTGACGGGCCACAAAAGGGTAAAGAAATGCTTTTCTCGCTGTCTGTCATCCTGTTATTTCGAAAGCCTTTTTGCATCTCACAACAGATGAGATTTTGAAGGGCACTTAAGGGGCTTCTTTGGGGGCTCAGGAAGAGGAGGGTGGGCATACCGAGTGACAGTGGGCCAACAGTAAGAGTCTCTTTAACGCTCTGGAACAAACCGGACTTCATGTGCACCAAAAGAGCCCTGTGACAACCCCCGGCCTAAAGCAGTCCCACGGCTCATGGGACAAATATAAAAAAATAAGCCTGCACAGGGTCTGACAAGAACTTGTCTTAGTTGATCAGGTAAGACAGCACTGTGTAAACCAGAATATCTAACATCTAAGATCTGCCTCTCATGCTATCTCATGCAATTATTTAAAACTACATGTGGCATTATTTTATCCATTCACATGAGAAATTATATATGAGTGTTTTTTTTTCTTCTTCTTTTTTTCTTTTTTGAGTGCGTCCAGTTGGGGGCCTCTGTGCATTTTTAACCCCCCAAAATGACTATTTGGAACCCAAAAAAGGGCATTTTGAAAAGGTCCTGTAAAGAAGACCTGGCAAGATTCACCTTTTTTTCTCACATGCAGCAATGAATTAGGAAGATGTGGAAGAGCTATTCTGGGTCATGGGCCATGCATGTCTCCCTTAATCCTCTTTCACATGCGTCTAACCAAGTGAAGACCGATGCCTTTGTTAAATATTCATCAATGGCTGTCAATAATTAACTGCTCATTATATGAACTCAACGAGGATTCCCATTCCAAAATTAATGTGCTGCTAATGCACAGGGTGAAACCGCGCTCTTAAGAGCCGGAAACCTACCATGAAAGCGCGATCCTCACTATTCTTCCACAGTTGTAGAGAGAACAGAGAGCTTTGTCTTCAATCAAAAATTTAAAGTGCTTTTCCCCGCTCCTCAGAGTTCGATCTGTTGGTTTTGTATTCTTTAACTGAACAAGACGTTTCAACTACGGCAACAGAAAATGGAGCTTGTTATTTCTGCTTCTTTTAAAGAGAAACTTTAAAAGAACAACTTTCCGAACACGTATCCTTCTGAGAGCTGAGCATAATGACGTGAGAAAGAAATTTGTTCGGATTTGTCATAGAAACGTATCGTAAGATCAGCACTGAGTTTTTCGCAGGCGTGAGGATGCTGTCCTGAGGCGAAGGCAATGCAAAAGCAACTGTAATCAACTACATCAAAGAGAAAAGTCACTGTTACTGCTCTGAGAAACTTTGAGGCGTGTGTTAATAACCATGCATGGAGAATTTTCTTTTCTTTATTGTTGTTTGTTTGTTGTTCTGATTTACAGCAGGAAATCCCTCACTGAGCCATCAGAGAGTTGAGCTGTTGATTATGTGCGTGTGTGTATGGCTTTAGGCCATGACCATGCAAGTAAACAGAAGCAGGCTGCACACTCGCAAACACACACATATATGGTTCATACCGCACACAGCTTTGTTATTTCCATTGTTATTACCCCATTTGTATAATTAGGCAACTAAATTACTCAGATCAAAGATGCCCGTCCCTAATAGACACCCATATCTGAGGATCATGAAAAGCTGCCTTGCTCTTCTCCTACTAAAAGATGCTAGCCTTGATTAGCATGCTATTATGAGTGCTTAAAGCAAAGGAGGCTGAACACACTCACACATTCTCTCTGGCACTTCTGCCTAGAATAACATTATTCTCCCTGTCTGTCAACGGGCTTCCTGTCTTCCTTGTGGGCCACGGCTCATTTTAACACAGATTATAAACACACAGGAGTCAATATGTGCTTGAGTTTGTTCAGCATTGTTCTTTCCCCACGAGGTTTTAGGAGCAGAACACTGTTAAATTAAGCATATGTCAACATTGAGTAAGTCTCACAATTGGACTGCTGACACTAAGCAATACAGTGCACATTCTGTCTTTCTCTCTCCTTCAGTTTCAGACTCAAATTCCAATGTCATTGTAAAAAATGATATGATAAGACTAAAAAATAAGAAAAGACTGCTTGAATATTGTGGATTTGCATCTCAGTGCAGCTTTTTAGCTAAGAACAAAACAACAAATCAGAGTTAGTTGGATGAATGCATTTTTTAGTTCAAATTGTCATACACAGAAAAAACAATCCTGTGTGCACTAGAGCATGAATAATTAATAAGGTTGCATTGTTTAACTGTTTGCTACATCTATTTACACGATTGTTGAATTTGTTGTCATGTTTAATAACTTGCTGCCTTTTTATCAGGATGCTTTCATTCTTCTACTTCAGAATGATCAGTTATTTTAATGTTACCCTTGTCATCTTTAATGTACCAAGTGTTTAGTCTCATGAATGTTTATATGATGAATATTCATGTGATGTTGTCAGTCGTTCAAGACGACAAGCACATGATACAGTATGTGCTTGATATGTAAATTTAGTACAGGAAATATGTCACAATATTAAACAATTGAAATCAAAGTAACAATGTACTGTAAACAAAGACAAACATTTGCAAAGATCTCTTTCTGAGTGGATATAACTTGAAAGAGTTGCTCAACGTCAGTCAAGAAGACATTTACCTAAAATAGACACCTTCAGGTAAAAGAAACTGAATTAAAAAGCCAGGCAAATTGTCTAAAAATTCTACACACACCACTTTGCTCTTTCCCTGTCCTGACTAAAGCCACTCTTCCTACACTAAAGTGCTGAATTTGCTAGTCTACTGACATTGGAGTGAACAAAGATGGCTGTGCAGTACTAAGTAATGGGAGAAAGACTTGTCAAAGACATTTTGCAGCAACTTGAGTGACAAAACCAATGCTGCCCACGCCATCAATTTAATGGCAATTACTATTTAATGTATTTTACTTTAAGAGCATATGCAAAATTAAGAGTAAGTCACAAAAAAAACACATTTTATGTGGTATTTAAAGAATGATATGCATAATATATTGGGCTGTTAATATTTATGAACAGGAACCTTAAGTATTGCTTGTCTTAGTCTTCACAGAAAGCTTTGACTTCATGGTCTCAATTAATAAAAAAAGTTAAAAAGGGGGGTTGGTGTCACGTTGCACACACGAGGACAGTTGGGGGTTGAAGCTTTTTCCAGATTCTCCGATCTTTTCTCTTGAACTTCTCAAGTGTCTGTTAGACCTACATGTTAGACTGAAATTTGACATGTCAGCATATCACTGTTTAAATGAACACGTTTGTCAGAGCCATAGACTGTAAAAAACAAACAAAAAAAAAAGTACTTTTTTAACTGAAAAATATTGTAAAAAGTCAAGAAAAAAAAACATACTGTTAATAGCTTAACAGTAAGTTCCCGTACTATATACAGGGAAATACTGTAAAAGATCTAACTAGACATTTCATATAATTTTACAGTAAATGCTGTTAATTGTACAGTTTTTAGAAGTAAAAAAGAACAGATCAATGTATAATTTAAAGTTAAAAACTGTAAACTGATATTCCCAGAATATTCCCTGCGTGACACGCCACATTTGAAAGTATTTTGTTTAAATAATCATGTTTCTTAACCGTTTTTGTTATCAGTTATGTGCATTTGGGTTTTATGTTACATCTTCTGTTGTTAAATGAATGTTTGTTACATTATTTAAGTTTCACGTGTGTTACCATGATTGTGTTTTGTGTTTGCATGAATGACAATGTGCATCTTGTGTATATTAGTATGTACTTTGATTCTTCATGTGGCTTTCTCTTTTACCACCTGCATTATTATGGTGGTTGTCAGTATATGTTAAAGGTGCAAAACAGATTTTAGTAGCTGTGTGCATTGTTGAATTTACTGGTTTATATTCAAAGTTTCTTGTTTGTAATTTACAGTTTTATTCTGTAAAATGTACAGTTTGTTCTGTAAATGTTTACAGTTTTTCCTGTGTTCTTTTACAAAATGATTCTGGCAACCACCCCTGCCCAATTATTTTTGTAAAAACTACAGATTTTGTAGAAAACTACAGTGTAGCCTTGTGGGCAGTGCTCCCCCAGCTCCTGTCTGTCTGGCATTTTCATATCAATAATAAAGGCATTAAAATAAATTAATCATAAAAAAACCCCCACTTAAATAATGACAAAGTTTGCATGTAATGAAGTCTAATATTATTTCACCAACTCAATAACGCTGTATAAAATGGAAACATGACAACTATTATGGTAATTATGACAATATTTTGGTAATAAGGATATGTCATGACCATTATCTAAATATATCCAAAAATGAAATACTTCACATGGAAATTTTGTACATTTATGACTTTACAATAATTTGAGACTATATATAAACATTAATCATCAAAAATGACAAAAGGTGACACTTTTATTACACTTTAAGATAAGACACAATTTTTTGCAAATAGAAACAGAATAAAGCATATTTATCAGGAGCCTCAGAAAGATGAAATCGATGTCTGAGAAAGGGACAAGGACTAAGGTTAAGGGATAAAGAAAATCTGCTTACTTTATTAGCATGGTTCCCCCAGGGAACCTGGAGAGTCCATGGACTGTCAGGACCTATTAAACATGTAATTCTTGATGGAGAAAAACTTTGTAAATAGACAGCCTGAGCAACGTGTTATTAAAAATATGAGCATGGCCGTGGAAAATAAATAAATAAACAAGAAATACTGATTAAATTTTAAGCAGCCGACGGGCCGATATTTTGCCTGAGGCGTATTTGTCAGTTTCAAAGGGTGTTTTTATTAATTTTGTATTTTGCATTTTGTTAGTGGAAAGAGCCTGCTCCACTGGGAGCGCCACAAGCTATAGACAGCAGAGCCTATAGGAGAGAGAGCAGAGACGCAGAGAATGTCAAACAGCAGAAAACACGATCACAGAGTCAAATCAATCCTGGGTCCTGAGCTAAGACCCCCACAAGACACACACATACACAAACAAGAGGGGCAATTTAAGCTTATTACACAAGCACACAGAATCATGATGATGTTTAATCGTAACAAATGCTTTTACACTATACTCAACCCTCTTATTTATCACTGCAGCGATCACAGCATTATTTAATGCGTGTATAGACACTAAATATTTACACTCTGAATATACACTGTATACCTACATAAATTACATGCAAAATGACTTTGTAAAATAAATGGAATCACCATAAAAGAAAAAAAGAGAATAACAAGAAAAAACTAAATATTTTAAAGTCCCTCACAGTTGTAAGATACTGACAAACACGTCTTAAGTGCATCCACCAATCATCAATTGTCAAGGGCTTGAGGGAAAAAAAGAAATCTAGGCCAAATATATGAATTATAAATCTTATTTTGTATATATAAAAAAAAAAAACGCACCATAAAATACCAGCTTGAAGTGTGCAAAAGCTATGTGAACAACCAAAAATATAAACATGACAAAATAATTTAGCTCTGACACATCAACAGATAAACACTTTGCCAGTCTCGCAGGCACTGGTTACTTCTGAATAAAAGCTAACCATTTCCATAAGAAAGAGATAAACAAAATGCATAGTAACACTTTTTAATAACTTTCATTAATAAGTCATTCATAAAACACTGTATAATGCCAGGTGAGTAACTTATATATCCATATGGAAATACAACATGTATTTATATTTAACTATGCACAGTATTATATGATTTAATAAAGTTACTGTTATTTTGAAGGAAATGTATTATAAAGTGTTGCCAAATGTACTGTATAGCCATATATATCACACACAGATAAAAAATACATTAAATATATATGCATAACTGTATGTGCACAATATATATATATATATATATATATATATATATATTAGTAACAATTAAATACAATTTATGTAAATTAAAGATACATTTTTTGAATGTAAATAAATACAATACCAAATATCTGGTAACTGTTCAGACATATAGAGGGTGTCAGATGCAATCAATGTTTCATGCAAATTGTATTGAAAACAAGTGGCATCAATGGGTTAATGGTGAAAACAAACCCAGTTTTCAATATATTGAGGGCTCATGCATTCAGACAGCTTCAAACAGCACTGAGCACTGAGTAAAGAAGACCTGCCCTTGGGCTATAATTTACAGAAAGCTTTACCTGCTGCTGGCTCAGTCTGGACTGGAGCCTGAAGACAAAGCAAAACGATTCCCACCTGTGTGTGAGCAAGTGTGGGTGTGTGACTGCGTGTTTCTGCATGTGTGTTCTTATTAACTGCAGTACCCTCTTGTGATGCAGAGACGACTTATTACCAAGAGTCAGCGAGTGGTCATGGGAGTGAACGGATACAAGCACACCTTGGATGCCTGTAAAGAAGAGAAGCTAAACTCAGATCAAACCAAGGGCCTTCAGTTTGAGGCCTCAGAAAACATCAGACAAGCACCGCAAGATCCTCCATGTTTTGTTTGGTTACCCACCGATCTGCTCACATTATCAACACACCACATACAAATGATGACACGATAATACGCCACCTTCTCCCAAGCACTCACAATTACCTCTATTTCTGTATTAAAATGTAAAATACCCTGGCACGCTCTCTCTAAATGGGTCCTATTAACAAAATGCATCACACCTTCACATTCAATTTACATTATAAATGTTCACAGCACATTTTGTGTCAGCGCTGCATGTCAGAACGGCTCACTGAGGAGACGCCACTTTGTTGTGCAGTAGAGAAGGAGTTAATTAGCCAATCGGATGCAATGCGTTAAAAAAGAGAGAGATAAACCAAATACTTGGATAATCATGCTTTCCTCTTATTTATTTCATTATTTGTTGACACCGTTGAGCTTTTGAAGTCTGAGCTGTCAAAGAAGCAATCTGACACACGCCTGAGCTTATAGGAATGCATAGGGAGTGCAAGCTTTGTTCATTATGCTTAATTCTGAATAAATCTCATAGAAACCACCAAATTACATTTAAGTGATGTGTTCAAAGCGGTTCAGTTAAAAGCATTTTGAGTGCAGGCATTGCCTCTCGCTTTCTCTTCTCTTTTCTACTCGCTTTCAAGCAGGCACGTTCCTTCGATCGCATTGCTAACGGGGCAGGCTAACTGTGCAGATTAATTTAGACGGGTATAAGGGATGATTTGTACGGACGGGATTGAGCAACGCTTATTAAACGGGAGAAATTAAAGAAGCCGTCTGAAAGACTGCCTGTTTTATGCCAACACACTAATCAGTAATTAGTGCCGTATATGCGTCCTAATACACAGCCCTCCGCGGCACTGAATTCATGCATTTTGTGAAAGGGAGGATGGAAGGATCCTGAGTTTGGCAGGTCTTTCTTCATTACCAATATTTGTGTCTCAACCTCTGAGTCTGATTTGTGGTTATTTAATGATTGTGATGGCATCGTTGCATGTGTTACTCTGCCATGATTGCCTGGAAAGAGAGAAAGAGAGAGAGAGAGAGCAATAAGAAGCAACAATCAAAACTGCTTCTGAATATGCAATAAATATGAAAGGAATTTAAAAAGACTTGTTATGGCGGTTATATCAGATATCTGTGAACCCAGAATTACTCAGAAAACAGAAATACTGACTTTACCTTCTAGTAGAAGCTTTCAAAATGTTGTCTTCCTAAATCTGACATGCCTCTCTAGCAAACGTGATACAGACCTCAGAGGAAATGACTCTAGTTCATACACACTAGACTGAGATTTGCTAGTGATTCCTAACCAGGGGGCCACAGGATGACTTAAAAAAATTCAATTAAGAAATTATTATTATTAATATACTCAAATAATCTAAATCTTATTTAAATTGAAATGCTAAAAAATATAATCAAGTTATAAAAATATTAAAGATTTTTTAAATATATCAATATTCCCAATTTATAAAAACAACAATTTATAAAACAATTTATAAAAAGTTTGAAAACAAGCACCTCTGTCATAGCTCAGCCAGTGACATTAACTCCACAATCTACATTAACTAGGTACTAAAATCACTAAACTAATGCTGCACTCTATTTATATCAATTTCTAAGGACAAACACACCTCCTTTGTATGGACATTAGACTCACTACAGACTGTACTTATTCACAAAACTGCCTGTGGAAAAAAAGTGGGACATGGAACTTTATTACTTCCATATTTGTATTTGTCTACATTTTTATTGATTGCTGCAGAAGTTATTTATCACCTTCCACAATCTAGCACTCTGAACTGACCTGCACGTTTGGAAAATGCATTCAGCCCAGCTTTTTAGTGAATCTTTAGCTAATTGGAACACAGAAAGTGTGTGAAAATATACCGTATTATCAGTGGCTGCAATTCATTCATAGCAAACTCCCCCTACAGTGTTTTACTAAAATATAATTCAGATAAGGAGAATTAAACAAATTTGCTATCTGCATCTCACTTGCTAACAACATTGGTTTAGATGACATCAAGATAACTGAGGCAAGA
The DNA here is from genome assembly GCF_001515605.1 of Sinocyclocheilus anshuiensis. Lineage (NCBI taxonomy): Eukaryota > Metazoa > Chordata > Actinopteri > Cypriniformes > Cyprinidae > Sinocyclocheilus > Sinocyclocheilus anshuiensis. Next base: position 559,342 of record NW_015540872.1, on the reverse strand, counting down.
TGTTGTAGTTTAGCTGGCATGCACAGGATATGAAAAGTGAAAAGAGAGATTTTATCAGTGCACTCATGCTTAGCATCTCAGTTTAATGCATTCTGCTGCAAAACACCATTGTTCAGTATGATTAATTCAGGAGGATCTTAACAATAACATGAGAGACAATGCTGCGGGTAAAAGAGAGATGAATAAACCATGTGAATGTCTCTTAAACATTGATAACACTAACGCCTAGTTACATTGCTAAGATTTCAAGTATCGCATGTCTCAGAGCAGCAGAGATAACTGTGAAGCCCAACAGGTGTACAAAGGAGAAGATGTACCTGGGGTGATTGGGATTTGATACTCATTATATTTAACCCTGAAGAGAGAGGAGACGAACTTGAATAACCCACACACGGTGCAAATAATTCTATTACCTAGCCCTATACAATTCCCTAAATGTAACCCTCATACATATCTTGTGTGCATATATAAGACTATTTTTTGTAAAACTTTCCATTGACTTCTATTGTTTTTATCCTGAACTAATGATATTTTGTATTTCCTAGCCCTATAATAATATAATATAATATAATATAATATAATATAATATAATATAATATCTTTTGGCCCTTTATGAAATTATTTGTTATTATTTATTTAGGTTTTGCTATTCTTCTGGGGACTTTTCCCAAAAGTTTAGAAAAACCTACTCACTCAAACAGTTCAAACACACATAGCCTACACATTGTTTGATTCACACATAAAAAGCACTTGCATGAAATTTTCTTCCATGTCAAAACAGCATGCCTCCCCACATGCCCTCAAAGAGGTTCCCTAAACGCAAAAAAAAAAAAAAAACACAAATCGTCTGCTCTCTATCCCTCTCACAAGCGTAAACATATAGCTAAAGAACTTCACACAGATAACATGCATGCCGTTTTACTGCATGTTCCTCATGTTGTCACACTGATGGATGGTGACTATCAGCTCTGTTTGGGACTGGTGGTCTTCATTATGAAGCAGAAACTTCTCCTGTCAAAAAGAGGCAGATGAATAAGTGAGCGTGTGAGAGAGAAAGATTACATTCTCCATCCCCGGAGAAAGACAACAACCAGCTTTCTAGCTGCTAAACAGGATGCTTTATAAACAGATTTAAACAATCCATTATTCACTCATTCTTTGTTCAGTGTTAACTGTTTACACTGCGTCATATTACAATAGCTCTTGTTGACTGACACAAAAAAGATTAATTGATGCCTGGCAGCAATGCAAATCAAAACCATAGCGAGCAATTAAGATCAGGCTGCGCAAACGATTATAAATTAATGAAGAGGGGGCATTAATGAAAGATTAATAGTTGAAATGAGTTGCAGTTGTGGCTTCAAACACAGTATTTATGGCTGATAGAAAGCATACGTACAGGGTGATTTCAAGCATGACCAAGTGATTTCCCTCACATTATCAGCCATACATCAGTGAGCCTGAGGAGGAGGAGGAGGAGAGGAGACAAAGAACAGATGGATGAAGGTGAAGACCTCAGAAGTTAATGAGCACGACATTCTGAATCATGTAAACAAGCAAAACTCCAGCCACTCTAGAATCTGCCTCTATCCATATGCATTACTTTGTTGCTATCTGGACTTACTGGAAATGTTAAATAAGTTGCTGCAAATACAAGTCGCTGCAGTTTCCAGGTGAAATGACTAGTGGTGCTAAAGCCCTGTGACTTTTACTCTACTAAGACAAATCATGATTTGAAGGTAAGGTTATCAGGGCCCGTATTTATCAAGCTTCTCAAAGTGCCATTTTAGTCGTAAGTGCTGAGAATTCATGAAATTTACCCCTACTTTCAAACTTAAAGGGGTCATATGACGTTGCTAAAAAGAACATTATGTTGTGAAGTAGTTTCGCTTTCACAACATGGCGGCGGCGGCAGCAACAATACTACAGCGAGAATAAAAGTTACGCCTTCTTTCTTTGCGTGAACATTTGGGCGGCGTTATGCAAATCTTCCCACACAGTGACGTAGACATGTGGGGGCGTGTTAGAACGAGCCGTTTTAGGAGGGCGTGGACAAGTCTTAACTTTTATAAAGAATATCTCTTTGGATTTGAGACTTTAGTCTTTGCAACTTTACAGATCTTCTTTATGCACCAAGAGCTTGTAACACTCCAAAGAGAAAGGAAAAAATGAAATCGCATCATATGACCCCTTTAAGTATAAAAGCAAGTTATCAAATTTCTTAAAGCTAAGAATCACTCTTACTCTCCCAGTTATTTAAGACGTCTCTCAAGTGGTTAGGAGTTGCCAGTAGAGGCTTGTGATGGCACTGAGGAGCTGCGTTTCCATTACAGATTTGCGAAAAACTTTTGCAATATTTTATAAATATCAATAAAAACTATTGCAAAATGACAGCATTTATATTAACCTATGTTATGCAACTAAAACAATTTTTCCTCTCGCGATAAGTCATGGTGACGGATGTTGGTATGTTTACATACATTACAGCCACCGCACTAGCCATTATTTTTAGTCGAAGGAGACGTATGTGTGTATCTTTTGTGAAGCAGCATGGAAAGCTGCTTCTGAAACGTGCCGTGGAGCGGCTGGTATAAACGCAAGTTTTGACTAGAGTGGCTAGCCATCAGTAATAAGGGGTTATTCAAGCATTAATGGCAAGGAAAGCTCCTTACAGTTGAGAGCGGCCATGTATGAGGTAAAAAACTGTTTCCATTGCAGTTTTGCAGAATATTCCTTTTTCGAACTGCCTGAAAAACTACCTCATGCGAGCGTAAAAACTTTTTTTTTGCGATATATGGGAGTTTTTTGCGCAATTTACATGTTTCCATTAAGTGTATTTTCAATTTGCAATTTCAATTTGCGCATTTTTAAGCATAATGGAAAAGCACCTTAGAGACGTGTACGAATCTTTCAGGAGAGCAAGAATGCTTTTGAAATGTTTGACGGTGAGCAGTTATTTAAACGGTATCGTTTGGACAGAGCAGGCATCATCTTTGTCAGCGACTTGGTGAGGGATGCACAACGGTTTGAAATTTGTAATTGACCTATCGGTAAGCCCCTCCCCTCTAACGCAGATGAGCCAATGGCAGTTGAGTATCAGTTGCACGGGGGAGCGGAACTAGGACATCTGTAGGTTTCAGCGCCATAGAGAAACATTGGAAGATCCGAAGCTTGCATCGTTTTTATGGGGTTTATGCTTCAAAAATGGAAAAACGATGTGCCTGGGGTACTTGTAACAGTGATTCCAGGTCTCCTGAGAGGCTATGGAATTTATTTTATTATATTTCCTAAACCCAAACAAAATGGAGCAAAATGTCCCAAAGCATTCATCCCCAATCCCAATGAAGACAAAAACGTTAATTTTCTGGTTGTCATACTCTCATTAAGTTACAATTTTCATCTGCTCAAGCAGAACGTTAATGTCATCTTGTGCTTTAGCAAGGTATCTCTGGCTAAATCTAGCTAACATTAAAGTTAGTGAGATCATATAAACCTAAATAGCAGACTGTTCTCGCGTCTTGTACAGTGTAGGGCAAAAACACATAAACGAAGGTCTCTTCATATTAAACTGGTTAAATGTAAATTAATTTAATCGTACCCGTACGAACGTAACATGAGACTTCTCCCGCTTGCATTGTGATCTGTAAACCCTGCTTCCAAATTAATACCCACAGTATTTATTTTAAAATCTTTTATATATCCCTCCATGGCATATTTAAGTCCCACTTGAATGGTGGTCCTTCTGTGTCCAAAATTTATCAAACAAATATAGGGACAAGGTTTTCACACTGACAGCTGTCATTGTAAGACAGTTAGCAACTCCGTTTGTTTGTCCGAGTTTGCAACAGTAACTGAGGGGGGCGGGGCTTACCGATAGGTCAATTAAGATATGGTCGAAAACGTGTTTATCTTTCTTTTCCAATGTGTATATCATAATGTATTCTCTTGAAATACTTTATTGCCAAATGTGTGTTGAATGTAAACTCCTCTTAGGAATTTCACAATTCAATGTGAATTTATCTGAGAATATTCTTAAATAAGGAAATCTATTCAGTGATTGGTCCATGCCTATGTCGTCATCCAAAATCCCGTTTGTGGCACAAAGTGTCGTGAATCATCTATAAGACTGACACTTAAGATTTAGTCCTATACACTTCACTCAAATTACGACTGAAATGCTTGATAACTAACTTTTAAGCGCAGCTTTGAGCCAAGAATATTTGACTCTTAAGTAAATTCTTAGCAGTGTTCTTCTGAGTAATTCTCAGAGGCTTGATAAATACAGGCCCCGGTTATTATGACTTCAAATTCAGTTTGTTGCTCTCTCAGAGCTACAGTAGGGCTTCAGAAAGTGCAGCCTAAGGGTGAGCAGATGCTGACAGGTTTTTAATTTTGCATACACTGTACCAATATTCAGTGCACATACTGATTTTGGATATATACCAACTACGTGAAATATTTTGTTGTAGATCTGCACTGAGCTGCAGCCTCACTGATGGAGCAAGATGCTAGCAATAGACTTCAAGACAACAAAAACTGACAGAATTTACAATGAAGCCGCAGAAACTAGTTTAAATGAATCAGAAAATGCAGTGACCTCTTTTGAGATTTCAATTAAATTTAAAATGCAAGTAGGGGTAGGTTTATAGTTAGGAAACCCTACATTTTTGAAAAACTCACCTTATGCACTACTTGGTGGACATTTCAACTGGAAAATGCCGTTGGATCATCAACAGGATATTTCATCCTTTGCAAAAAAAAATGTTTCTCATTGGATGTCAGAGGTCGGTTTTGAGACATTACGGTAACCAGAATCAACCTGTCTCTCCCGCATAAGCACCACAGATCAATTCGCAAGGTCACAGCTCTAACTGCGCATGCATTTTTTCACATACAAAAAGGGCAAATTTGCCATTTTTCTTGTGTTTATGGTGTATATACATACTCTGACCTAAATTCACTGGGTTTTGTGGCGGGGTGGACATAATGACACACATCAGCACTTATCCTTCCAGGCACATGAATAAAGATCTACATGGCAGGCCATTATTAAATCAAAACGTGGAAAGCGTCCAAAGTGTATACTGAGAGAGCAGAGATGCCATCTTCAATAGCTGCGCTCCTTTCTTCTCCATCTCTCTCTCGCTCTTTCCCCTGGTAGTGAGGCAGACACATTCATATGAGGAGTGCCGCCGTTCCTCCTAAAAGGCATTAATGTGGAGGCAGCCAGTGTCCCTCTGGTTGTGTGTCATTTGAGTTAATCACCATGACACTATTAACTAGTTGCTTATTAGCATGCACATTACTAGCATATTCGCTGTTTATTAGTTCTTATCAAGCACATATATTAATGCCTTATTCTGCATGCATGACCATATTCTAGATCCCTTAAACCTACCCAAACTTTACTTCTACCTCACTAACTATTAATAAGCAGCAAATTAGGAGTTTACGGAGGGAAAACTTTTGGTCAATAGTGAATGTGTGTTCCTAAAATGTCTAAAGTGTTACCAAATTGTTTACAGAATTAAATTCATGAGGATGTACCAATATTAAAATTCAGGTAAATACAAAACAAAAAGAAAAAAAAAAGAAAAGAAACACTAGAAACTAACATCAATCAGTCAAATCAGTGTAAATGCTACAAGTAAATTATTTGTATATATATATATACTATTATTTATTATTATACTTACTATTATACTTATTATTATTAAATTATTAGTGTTTTTAAAGACAAAAACTAAAAAAAAATCTGTCATAATGTACATGTGGCAGGGTGGACATAATGACACACATCAGCACTTATCCTTCCAGGCACATGAATAAAGATCTACATGGCAGGCCATTATTAAATCAAAACGTGGAAAGCGTCCAAAGTGTATACTGAGAGAGCAGAGATGCCATCTTCAATAGCTGCGCTCCTTTCTTCTCCATCTCTCTCTCGCTCTTTCCCCTGGTAGTGAGGCAGACACATTCATATGAGGAGTGCCGCCGTTCCTCCTAAAAGGCATTAATGTGGAGGCAGCCAGTGTCCCTCTGGTTGTGTGTCATTTGAGTTAATCACCATGAAAAAGACCACCCCACAGCAGGCCTTCCATTTACCCCAGCTCCTGTTTTCTGCCATGTCCCTGCTGAAAACAAGGCACGCTTTCAGCGTTTAATGTGAGGATACAAGGTCCGCCGTTCCCTGCTCGATTCTCTTGACAGAGAAATAGTTTCCACAGACACACACAGACCATGTCAGCTCAAATGTGCACAAAGAAACACAAAACCCCTCTGCCTGTTTGATGGAATGGAACGTCTCTGACAGTGAGATGGGCCTTGCTTTCTGAAAGCCCAGTCATTCACCAGGGAAAAGGAGCTGTGTAGTGCGGCGCTGGTGAAGGAGTACACAACATTACAATTATTATTCTCCCAGGATGTGGAGCGAGAATGTTTGGTTCAAAAAGATCAAACTACGTTTTTCGCTAATGTTAAAAAATATCAAAGATAGATCAC
>NW_015540872.1:541258-552797 GCF_001515605.1 Sinocyclocheilus anshuiensis | reverse complement strand
GCACTTTATTTTAAGGACCAATTCTCACTATTAACTAGTTGCTTATTAGCATGCACATTACTAGCATATTCGCTGTTTATTAGTTCTTATCAAGCACATATATTAATGCCTTATTCTGCATGCATGACCATATTCTAGATCCCTTAAACCTACCCAAACTTTACTTCTACCTCACTAACTATTAATAAGCAGCAAATTAGGAGTTTACGGAGGGAAAACTTTTGGTCAATAGTGAATGTGTGTTCCTAAAATGTCTAAAGTGTTACCAAATTGTTTACAGAATTAAATTCATGAGGATGTACCAATATTAAAATTCAGGTAAATACAAAACAAAAAGAAAAAAAAAAGAAAAGAAACACTAGAAACTAACATCAATCAGTCAAATCAGTGTAAATGCTACAAGTAAATTATTTGTATATATATATATACTATTATTTATTATTATACTTACTATTATACTTATTATTATTAAATTATTAGTGTTTTTAAAGACAAAAACTAAAAAAAAATCTGTCATAATGTACATGGCATCACATCATTCCAAGCCTGTGTGACTTTCTTTCTTTCTTTTTTAGAACAAAAAAGAAGATATTTTATGAGATTTACTTTCATAGAAATAAGTATACAATAAATGTCCAATATCGACCATTAATATAAAAATTCAAAATTAACTTAACGTTTAGCTGTATATTACAAAAAAACTGTTTGAACGGTATAACTTGATTTCATAAAATAAAAAGCCACAAACTATTAATCACAACATATTATAAAGAGATACATTTATGCTACTTTCATCACACTGTTAAAGGTGAGTAGAGATTAAATGACAACGTCTGAATCCACTGTGTTTCAGCAAGAACGGGTACTACTGAGCACAGGGAAAAATAAATGCTAACATATCTAAGAAATAGCAATAAAAAAGGATGATTAAACAAACTACAAAGCATTCAAACAGAGGGTGAAACAGCCAGCCATTAGAGTATTGGTTTCTCACTCTCTAACTGAATCAGTGCAGGTCTGTTGTCAGAGAAACAAGGACCTATTCATCTACTCTGTGTTAGATGCTGTGAAGAGCAACATCCTACCCAGCACCACACCATTTATCAAAATATAATAAAAAATATTGCAAATAGACAATGTCAATGTTAAAAGAATGACCCACAAATGCAATATACAATTTCCACACAAAATAAGATTTGCTGATGGGCCTCAGTTCTATATAACTTTGTATTGGCCCCTCATTTATAGGCCATATGGGGAGAGAGAGAGAAAATAGTGCAATAAAAGCATGCATTGACCAGTTAATATCACGCTCGTGGCCTGAACCGTGTTCTTGAGCATATCAGATGCGTAGTGCTGATGCTGCAAGCAGCATGCGTGTCTAACACAGATATTTCATTACCAATTCATATCTCCAACTGATCTCTCTCTCTCCAAATCACCACCAGATATAAATGACTTCCTCAAATGTTTTCCTCCATGTGTTATTTTGCCATTTATTTCCACTTCGGCGCTTATTTAAATGTTCGCCCCCTCTCTCTTTCGCTCACTTATCTGCCATAGTGGTAAATAGGAGAATTCTTTACTTAATTCCATTAAGTTTGTGGCGCCGCTCCATCTCTCTGCGCTATGAGCATCAGTATTGCAGCTCGGCCTGTCTCTTAGCAGTTCTGCATGGCTGCTCTGGGATAGAACATGACAGTTACATTAATGTCTCTATGTAAATTGCCCCCTACACATGGACCAATGGGCACAAAAAAAAAAGAAGAAGAAAAACGCAGAGGGGCATCCATTGCCACCGTGACAGCAGAAATTACAACAACATTCATTGTGTGTCGGCCCAGAACGCCCGAGTCTATTATGGAATACGGCAATTTCACTGAGTCTCCATCCCCAGGCAGATGGACAGGCAGGGCCAGCACAGTGGCTAAAAAGCAATGACAGCCACTGATTCTCCCCCCTGCGGGCACCCTCTCTTTAACAAAGCAATGAAAAATAGAGAAGATGGGGGAGGTTAGGGAACCTGGGCACATCAATAGACAGTTTGTGACATGTTTCAGTCAAAATGACACCTTGCTATACCACAGTGTAAAAACCGATGTTTCCTGACTTATCAACATTCTATAAACTTCTATAAACCACGATTTACCCATGGACATGAATATATATTCTATGTCTGAAAAACCATTTTATATCCTTGTATAAAAACTATTTTTCATAGTACATTTTTTTTTCAAATAAACAAAGTAGATACAAGAAGAGACTAGTTTATTCATACAGTATTTTCATGAATCTGAAGACATTGAGGATCTATTACTTTTCTAAAGTGTGGGGTCATATTTTTTTTGGAAAGAAATTGCAAAAAAAACTAACAACTTTTATATTGTTACAAAAAGTTATTTTAAATAAATGCTGTTTATATTACTTTTTATTCATTATAGAATGCTGAACAATTAATTAAAGAATGCAGAAAAGCTAATTACACTTTCCAAAAAAATTAATTCTATAAAAACAGTAAAACAGTTTTTAACATTGACAATAATAATAATAAAAAAAATTCTTACACACCAAGTCAGCATATTAGAAGGATTTCTGAAGGATCATTTGACACTGAAGACTGGAGTAATGCCTTCTAAGAATTTTGCTTTGCTTTGCCATCTCAGGAATAAACGACATTAAAAAAAACATTTTTAACGACATTTTTTTAATGTATATATACATTTAATGTATGTATATATATATATATATATATATATATATAATATATATATATAAAACAGTTTTAAATTCTAATAATATTTTAGAATATTACTGTCTGTACTGTATTTCTGATCAAATAAATAAATAAATAAATTTGGATCTCTTAATTAAGTGTGACAGAGAAATAAGAAGATACTGTTGTCCCATTGGGTCCCACTATATATTAGGTAGCCTTAACTACTATATACTTACATCAAAAAATAAGTACAATGTGCTTATTATTAACACTTTTGCTGCTATTGAGGTGGGATATGGGTAAGGTTAGAGACAGGTTTGGTGGTATGGGTAGGTTTAAGGGTGGGTCAAGGAGTAAGGGACGGGTCAATAGTGTAACTATAGGCTAAATGTTATAACAAGTTAATTGAAGATTTAATTACATGCAGATGTTTTTTTTAAAATATAATTACAATGTATAAACATGTATGTACATAATACGTGCACTGTATCAAATGATTAATTTAATTGAAAGTACATAGTTGTTAAGGCCACTTAATATAAAGTGGGACCTGACATTGCGATAGGAAACTGTAGGTGACACACATATGCATGTGTGCACAGTTACGCACACACGCAGCAAAAGACATCAAGAAAAGCTCAGTGACAGGAGAACATACACACTCTAAACCCGGATAAGCTGAGTTTACTTAAAAATTTTGAGGAAACTGGTTGCCCTAAAAAATTTAAGTAACGTTTACTTGATAAACTTGAGTGAAATTTACTTAAGCCATTTAAGTTTTGTTAACTTATTTGAATCTGTCATCTGAGGAACATTACTACTCAGAATTACTGACTCCCAGAGTGCATTGCGGCATGAATAAATTATGCAATTGCTTTATTTTACAGTAGTTGTTTTTATTTTCCAATTTTATTTGCTGTCTTGTGTCAGTAGTGGCACAACAAAAAGAGCAAATAAAATGTTTATTGTTACAATTAATAAAAATAAATTAAATTGAATTGTTACCATTGTTGTGATTCGTGTGCTGAATGTTGAAGTCTGTGTGTGACTTGAGCATATTACCACAAATATGAAAGGATTATATCAAACCAATAAAAAGCTTCTCAAGGTATTCATGAAAATCAATGAAATTGTAAAAATATCATTAATAATCACAAAACAATACACTAATGATTTAATTTGAAGACAGATCACTTTAAAAAAAAAAAACTATTTATTACTTTTCTTCCCTTGAAGTCAAATAACTCCAATTTCATGTTGCATTGCTGCATTAACAGAAAAAAAACTATAATAATAGAAACGAAGTTCCAAGTGCCCTACCAAAGAGAACGCTAATCACTGTAATGGTGTGTAAAAAAAAAAAACATTTTAGGAAAATCAACATCAATTTATGAAGCTAGCTTATGTGATGTTCTCTCAAATATTTCAGCTGTATTGAAAATTCAACATTCATGATGACTTTGGGAAACGAGTGAATGCAACTAGTGACAGATAACTGCAGACATGGAGGAAATGAGTGAAAAGTCTATTAAGACTCGTTTTATTTTCTTCTTCTTCTGTTGTTATGTTGCACATTAGCAACATATTAGTGCACTGCTGCCTCTCACTGGTTTATTAATGTCATTGGTTCCTTTGTGGCTACTTGAATATTTTAAGTAAGTGTCACTCAAAACAGTAAGTAAATTGTTTTATTTGCCTTGAAAGTAGCTGTAACTTAATAAAACCTAGTAAGTATAACAACTAAGTTAAGATAACGAAATATATCTAAGTAAGGTAAACTATTGGATTTTACAGTGCAGTACTAGGGATGCAACGATAGGACTTTTTTCCGATACCGATTTTAACAAACAACTATTGGCCGATTCTGATACCGATACCAATATTGGTCAATTGCATAAAGCAGGGGTTAAAAACAGAAGAAGAAAAAAATAGATCGGTTCACTTCGAGCAGAATTGGTATTTGAACGCTTCTGTTCCTGCGTTCCTCTGTATTATTACCATTTCGAAACTGGTTTGAGTAGAAAAAATACTGGTTAATACCGTTATTTTTAAAACTTTTTCTTTGCCTATAATAATAATAATTATAAAGTACAGCGTTTTCCTTACTCAAAAAGAAAAAAAAAACACGAGGGTCTTGATCAGGTAGCCTATCTTGCGCTTAGTCATAGCCAATACAGAATCATCTTTTCTAGATTTTGACCAAATGTAATAAACAAAAGAAAATACTGTCAATGCTTTAAAGACATTAAAGCAGGCCTATTTTTTCAAGATATTTAAAAATGTTTGCAGCATGGATAAAAAAATGCTACTCCTATAAGCGTTTTGAGAGGAAAAAACAGCCTAAATTAGTAGGCTGTATGTCGAATTTTATTATTAATATATTATTATTATTTTATTATTATCATTCAGAAATAATGTAGGCTAAAACACTGGTAAATAAAGTAAAATATTTACAAACATTACAAACACAATTAGGCTATTTTAGTTTCCTTCTCTCCACAACAAATCCTCTAAAGATGTAAGCCAAAATTAATTAATTTAAAAGAGAAACTGAAGCCTACCTCTCTCATTCTGCACGAATCCAAATGTTTCCATATTCACGACGTATCTGGATGCTAAAATATTATTTATTATGTAAACTATAGGCTTTTATCTTCACTCGCATTTTCGACATAAAACATCATCCTTTACATAGTCTATAACAGCACAGTGAGGTGGTGGTTACGCTGAACGGCACAGACTGTACTACGGACTATTTAAATTGAGCAGTGCAACTTTTTATGTATCTTTAACTGTATTTTATTTTGATAATGAACAGGCTGCGATGTCAAGTCAGCAAAAATATGTTGTATGTGCGTGTGAGTCGTTGACACAATTCAAAACTGTAAAGCTTTTGCAAAATAAAGAAAACGTCTCGGGTTATGTATGTAGGGAACAAGACACTGCGTCCTCTAGGGGTCGCTATGGGGGAACGCCTTCAGCATGCAGTCTGAAGCATACATCTAAACATGACAATAACATTAGCCGGCGATAGCCTGTGACGTCATCACACAGGCGCGACCACAGTATAAAAGGGCGTCGGGAGAACACGTCATCCGCACGTCATCTGAAGCTTACATACGAAGCATGGCAAGGGAACTAGAGGACGCAGTGTCTCGTTCCCTTCTCAGGGAACCATGGTTACATACGTAACCCGAGACGTTCCCTTCTGAGGAAACTTCGAACTGCGTCCTCTAGGGGTCGCTATGGGGAACGGTATACCCCCGCCGCCATGATGAGGGGAGTGCATGCCAGAAATCACGGCGAGCACTAAGTACCAACTCTACCATAGCCATGGGAGTTGCCCCAAAGGACGTCTTGACAGCTTCAGTGACATTATCCCCTTCAGGCCAAGGGCCTGAGCTGCATACCCTAAACCCTATACCCTGCTTACCTGTTAAGGGCTGGGCTAGGAAGCCCAAGCCTAGGGCAGAGCTCAAGGCTTGGAATCAGAAGAAAGAGATTCCTTTAAGGGGATATGGCCAGGTGTCTAAAAACCAAACCAGACCCTGGCCTGCCACCCAGGGGGGCTACCGCTGGTTCTGAATAAACCTGCTCAAAGAACTGACTCGACAGATCTTTGGTAGCAACACCCTGCTCAGAAATGTATCAACAGAGATACAGAAGTTGAGTGGAACCCAAGGCGAGAACCGGGGCCTAAACCAACTCAGAGAAAGGGAACGAGGCTGACAGTGCGTAACCCTTACCATACAGGATTTTAGAAAGAGTGCAGAAAGCTTAACGTGCACACTTACCACAATGTGGATTTTAGAAAGTGCACAGAAGGTCAGCGTGTGCACTTACCATAGCATGGATTTAGAAACACTGTTGCTTAAGGGGTAACCGAGGCTGTAAACCACCCTCACCCCCTGGGGAAGTCGTGGCCTAATGGTTAGAGAGTTGGACTCGCAACCCCAAGGTCGGGGGTTCGAGTCTCGTACCGGCAGGGATTGTAGGTGGGGGGAGTGAATGTACAGCGCTCTCTCCCACCTTCAATACCACGACTGAGGAGCCCTTGAGCAAGGCACCGAATCCCCAACTCCCCGGGCGCCGCAGCAAAAAAATGGCTGCCCACTGCTCCGGGTGTGTGTTCACGGTGTGTGTATGTTCACTGCTGTGTGTGTGCACTTTGGATGGGTTAAATGCAGAGCACTAATTCCTAGTATGGGTCACCACTTAACACACACACCACATATGTCACGTCACTTCACTTCCCTTCACTTCACTTCACAGATGCCCAGATAGGGAGTGGCGCGCTTGCAAGAGGCCCTTCATGGTGAGGGGAGCACAGCTAGCTCACTTAACAAGCAACCGCCTGGCATGATTGTTATCCGGAGCTCAAAAAGCAGAGACTCAACTTCAAAAATAGAAGGGGGACTCGAATGCTCAGATCGAGAGGGGCCTGCTCATGAAACCCCCAAGGACCCACAAGCTCGACCCACAAGGAGAGCAGCTCAACAGGGAGGCGGAGAGAGACCTAACAACCTGAGGCTACTCAATGGAGCTCAAACGAGCGGAGAACTCGATGAGAGAAGTCCACAGAGGCTCAATCGGCAGGCTCCGGGGTGAAGGGAGCACTGCATGGCTTGACCCAAATAGAGGCAGCTTATCAGGGAGGCAGCAAGCGGCCCAACTACCTGATGTCACTGCCACGGAACTCAAGAGTGGAGGGTTCAACTGGGTTCCCCTAGCGAGGAGAGAGAGGAACCCAGGGTTAGAGGACCTAACTCTCAAGTCGAGAGGACCGGAAAGCTCAAGGGGACCCTCCCGCAGTGAGGGGAGCACAGCCATGTCCGCAGATGAGCAGATAGATCGCAAATGGGACATCAGAAATGGGATCCTGCTAGATCACACATTTCTAAAGGGAACAACAGGGTCCCGGCAGGCGACAGAAATGGGTGGCGGGTTGCAAAAAGCAGAAACAAGCTGAGGCGGGCCCTTACAGCACATTGGGGAACAACTCATAGCCAACCCTCACAGTGAGGGGAGCAATTCTCGGCCAGAAGGAGGCGCTAGATGGTGCAGCTGGACACAGTCTCATGCTCTCTATCTTGATCAGATAACCAGACCCGATAGAATCTGAAGAAATAGCGGGACCCAATAACCATTCATGCGTACAGAGCCTACTGCTCCTCTTAGCAGAAGCATACAAGAGGGGTTTCCGCAGAAACACAAATCCCTTGTACCTCAGGGAACGCAGTGTACTCAAGCCCACTCCGCAGAGGCTTCTGCAGAGTGTCCAAGCCGAAGATGAGGGCTATCACCAGCCTGGATCCAGTACCAATGAGTGAAACCATCACTGTAATCGGCCAACAGCAGGAGGTCCTGACTTAACAGGGGGGTCAAACCTAAAAGTCTGAAAACAGAACAGGTCCGAGTAGCGCTGCATAAAAAGGCTAATATCGAATACACATGAACTAGCAGTAGAGTAGATGAAATGGATCGTACTCACCAACCATGGCTCCCACGCATGAATCATGGATGACTCATGGCTCATGGATATAGGCTGGAGGCGAAGTCCGAAGAGCACTGGGGTCCGGACCATCAGTAGGTAGTTCTATGAGACATAGAGACTAACCAAAACATCATAGGCCCAGCATAAGAGACTGCAATGCAAGCGCAGGAGGCTCCTACCTAAGCTCAGTCAGGAGGGAAGCTTTTTAGGGGAATTAAGGGGAGGAAGATGAGAGCAGATGTAATACTCTCAGAGGGAGGTGAGTAGATGGCTCAGGTTTTAGTCTGGTCCAGACGAGAGCATTGAGAATGCCAAGTCGTTTTTTGAACCCTACCCGCAGGCAGGGGTGCGAGTCGCGACACTAGTCTTCTGAGCCCGCCTTTGATCCTTAGATCAAGACGGGCCAGGACCCCTTTGTTGTTCGGGCTCAGACCTGGACCTTCGTGGAATGAAGGATTTAAAGGGTGTCCAAGCCGAAGATGAGGGCTATCACCAGCCTGGATCCAGTACCGATGAGTGAAACCATCACTATACTCAGCCAACAGCAGGAGGTCCTGACTTAACAGGGGGGTCAAACCTAAAAGTCTGAAAACAGAACAGGTCCGAGTAGCGCTGCATAAAAAGGCTAATATCGAATACACATGAACTAGCAGTAGAGTAGATGAAATGGATCGTACTCACCAACCATGGCTCCCGTGCATGACTCAGGCTCATGGATTTAGGCTGGAGGCGAAGTCTGAAGAGCACTGGGGTCCGGACCATCAGTAGGTAGTTCTATGAGACATAGAGACTAACCAAAACATCATAGGCCCAGCATAAGTGACTGCAATGCAAGCGCAGGAGGCTCCTACCTAAGCTCAGTCAGGAGGGAAGCTTTTTAGGGGAATTAAGGGGAGGAAGATGAGAGCAGATGTAATACTCTCAGAGGGAGGTGAGTAGATGGCTCAGGTTTTAGTCTGGTCCAGACGAGAGCATTGAGAATGCCAAGTCGTTTTTTGAACCCTACCCGCAGGCAGGGGTGCGAGTCGCGACACTAGTCTTCTGAGCCCGCCTTTGATCCTTAGATCAAGACGGGCCAGGACCCCTTTGTTGTTCGGGCTCAGACCTGGACCTTCGTGGAATTAAGGATTTAAAGGCAGCCGAGCGCATCTTGGCCTCCTTAAACTTCTCGACCACCGTCTCGACGGAAGTGCCAAAAAGCTCAGAAGGGGAAACTGGAGCATCAAGAAGAAAGCCCTTCTCTTTCGACCCGATATCCACCAGATTCACCCACAGATGTCTCTCCATAACCACAATGGCCGCCATGGATCTGCCAATGGCAGTGGCAGCCTGCTTAGTAGCACGGAGAGCAAGATCTGTGGTGCGACGCAACTCAGCCACCTCATCAGGGGAAAGACCCTGACCTTTATCCAGGTCTTTCAGCAGATCAACCTGATAAGCCTGAAGCACCACCATGGTATGCAGCTGTGACCTGCTGCCACGTATGCCCTGCTATTCAAACGAGATGTATCCTGAAGGGGTTTGGACGCCTGATAAGCCTGAAGCACCGCCATGGTGTGCAACGAGGCTGCAGCCTGACCTGCTGCCGCGTATGCCCTGCCATTCAAGCGAGATGTAGCCTGAAGGGGTTGGACGGCAGGGAGAGAGCCTTAAGAGGAGATGTCTCCCCCATAGAGAGATAGCAGGCCAGCGTCACTTCAACAGGGGGCATCTTCTCATAACCATTCTCACGCATCCCCTCAATGTTGGCGTATCTAGTATGCTGGAATCTATGGATGCTAGACGAGAATGGATTTTTCCAAGCCTCCAAGGGAAGAAATGGAAGGCTCACCTGAGCTGGAGGGCTATGGCTAGAAAGGAAACGCTCGTCGAGGCGACCTCGAGGCATCACTTTCTTGGCCCGCTTCCACGGCAAGTCAAGCCTCGGATCTATAACCTCAAGCAACTCATCATTCGCGGGGCAGGAGGATTGGGAGGACTCAGTCTCGACTTCTTCGTCCTCATCTGACATCTCCTGCTCATCCTGGCTTTGAGCCAGCAGAGCACTAGCCACTGGATCAGACAATGTAAGAGAGATAGCATCGTCGTCCAGCAGCTCACTTTCGTCCGTGACTGATGAGCGCAAAAGGTAAAGACCCTTTTTTAACTCATCAGCCAGGTCCACCTGCGATCCCCACGAGCTCATTTACCTCCGTGCCTCAGCAATGGAGGGTCCTGAACCACGGGGAGCTGATGGCTGTCCCTCTTTCCTCGAAAAGAGAGACAAACGAGAGCAGAGCTTTTTCATAGAAAAAAGCTTGCAGTGTGTGCAAACTGCCCCCTCGAGGACATCACGCGCGTGCTCTTCACCCAAACCAAAGACGCAAAGATCGTGTGTGTCATCAGGTGTCAAATAACGAGGACACGGATCCACACACTTCTTAAACGCCTTACTAGTGCTCGCCATGGTAAAGAAAAGTAATCGGTCTTACCGGAAATGCACACTTCAAACAAAACAGTCCTGAAGACGAAGAAGAGGATGACGTGTTCTCCCGGTGCTCTTTTATACTGTGGTCGCGTCGGGTGATGACATCACAGGCTGTCGCCGGCCAATGTTATTGTCATGTTTAGATGTATGCTTCAGACACCGGTCACGCTGAAGGCGTTCCCCCATAGCGGCCCCTAGAGGACGCAGTTTGAAGTTCCCTCAGAAGGGAACGTCTTTCCTTTCCGTGAACTTCGGAGCGCGTTACAATGATCCACATTCAGCACAATTTTTTCTTTCGTTTTGTTAATGTTAATGTTAATGATTTAAGTTAAATATATTTTGTGTATAGGCCTATATATTCCTTTTTATGTAGCCTATATAGTTTTATTCCATTTTCTCTGTTCACTGAAACGCTGGAGGTGTGTGATGTGAACTTGTGTGCATCCGTGTTCTACACGATCCTGCCATTTTTGCTGGTTTCAAACACACAAAAACCTGCATATTACCTGCCATTAATTTTCACTTAAAGGGTTCAGTGGTTCAACTGTAAAGTTACGAAGCTACGAGAATACATTTTTTGCGCAAAGAAAACAAAAACAAACGACAGTTTCATGATGCAAGTGTGTGGCTGCGCTGACCCAGATCCAGCGTAATGACGTCATCACGCCGGATCTGGCTCAGCGCCAGCACCACCACACGCTCGCGTCATGATACTGTCATGAACGTGCATCCACAAGTGACGCAGTAGAGACGAAAATGTGGAATAACGTCGTTATTTTTGTTTTTTTTGCGCAAAAAAGTATTCTCGTAGCTTCGTAACTTTACAGTTGAACCACTGATGTCACACGGACTACTTTGTCGA
>NW_015540872.1:488961-541186 GCF_001515605.1 Sinocyclocheilus anshuiensis | reverse complement strand
TCATCAAAAATATCTTAAATTGTGTTCCGAAGATGAACGAAGGTCTTACGGGTTTGGAACAACACAAGGGTGAGTAATTAATGACAGAATTTCCATTTTTGGGTGAACTAACCCTTTAAGTGTAGGCCTAATGCTTAATTGGTGGTTCATGACATATCCTCAGATACACTAACTCCAGGGCATTGCCATTGCGACATAACGTTACCTATGATGAATTTACAGCTGAGCGCGGGCTTTTCACTCGTTGGATGCGTCAGCGTCACATTTGCATAGCCCATACTATGCTGTCTGACAAACTATATTTTGTACAGATTTTATTTTGTTTTGGCAAGTATTTAATTTTTTTGCCCAGAGAAAAACGTTGGATTATGCAACAGACATGCAACTCATTATAATTGTCTCCATGCAGTTAATTAATAAACCATCGGTATCGGCCCTTTTCATGCTATTTCCGATATGCCGATGGCTTTAAAATAATAAAAAATCGGCCAATAAATATCGGCGGCCGATACATCGGTGCATCCCTAGAACATACCCTTTAATCTAGCCTAGGTCAGTTTAGTTTCCAGTGGAGATCTCCATGAGACATTCTCTCACGTGCTGACATGTTGCTTTTAGTTGTCTATTTCAGGTCTTTTCCAAGGCCTTTTCGAACACCACTGTCACTGCAAGCCAAGTTTAAATTACACACAATGAAAAGCCAAGGAAGGAAAGGCAATCACCACAGCTGGTCACCCCAAATTGTACAGAAAGCCAAGAAAAAACAAAGACAACAGAAACATGCTGTTTGAAATACTGACACCAGCTGTGCAATCTCAGAATAGAAACACAGAAACACACATACACACAAATCCAACAGTGGAAAAGAATTACAGAATAAAGGACATCATATCTCTTTGAAGTCATCTTCAATTCTAGTCCTGTTGATTAAGAGGGGCATAAAGCAACTGTTCCTGTCAGTGTAGTTTAGGTTTAGAGGTGTGAGCGGATGGATTTCTGCTTGTGCAGTCAGAAGTACAGCTGCTGCTGAGACACACAATTCACTGACATTGTAGTCTGCATCTGCAGAGGCGAAAGCAGCGTCACAGTACAGGAAATGACAGAGAGCAATATTAATTGTTAAACTATTCTCTGTAGTGCAAAACTGAATATTTACACCAGCCTGAAATGAGGCATATATGACTAATATTTTTCCTCTCAGATGACAACTTTACCAAGCAAACTTACCAATCTTTTTATGCCAGTCAATCATCTTTAAGTTAATAGATTCCAATAATTTAACAATATGGTTCTCTGATGTCAGTAAATGGTCACAAACAAATAAAATATTTAATTCTTTTAGTAAACATTTTATTTTTGGCTTTTGTGTTAAAATTATTTATTTACAGTACAGGGCTCTTTGCAATTGTGATAGTGTCTCAGTCACATAATATTCATATTGTTTTAGGAACCAAGTCAATGTAAATAAAAATTATAATAATGTAATATGTAATAATATGTCCACAAAAATGTTGGAAATTATGTAAAATGTGAAAAAGTGATGCTGGCGAATGCTGAATTACTACATGTACTTTATAAGTGATATGCAGGGATGAATTTTGCGTTTAACAGCATTTACTGTGAACTGAGCCAGTTCAAAACACTAAAAACACCAGATCATGAGCTGCTTACATGTAAATGAAAAGACAAAGCAAATCAAACTAAGCCATATCATAATTTTAATTTTATTTTGATTATTTGTGCAGTCCTATTAATAAACAGTGACATGATGACATATTGATTGGATTCATTATTAGTTTTCTCATGAACTCACAGATGTTTTACAGTTCTTTCACAAACCCCTGTTTGGGAAACCCTGCTCTAACACATGCTGTCCACTAAAGTGAAGAGATCTTAAAATAAAATTAACCATCCAGGTTTCCCCATAATACCTATAATTCTAAATGAATGTACTTTTTTTGGGGCAAAACTAATTTAACACATCAAATTAATAATATTTATATTGTTTTAGTAGACAAACGTGTAATTCTTAAAAAAAACTATTTTGAAATTATTATTATTATTATTACAGGAAATTATAATGTTATATATCTTACAATATTACACATCTTGTTTCAGAGTAAAAAGAAACATTGAAAAAAGGTGAATAAATAATTTATTATTTAGGGTTGAACAGGTATTTTACATTCAAATAAAACATCCAAAGTCTTCCTCAGTAAGTACAGTCAGACTGTGTCTACGGCTGGAAATAAACAGAGCAGGACCCAAGGTGGAATCCCACAACTGTAAACTTCAAAGTGTGTGAAGTGTGTATCTATAGACAGAAAGGGTCTGAATGCTTTGTGGTGAGAGACAAAGCAGAGACAACACACAGCATTCAGAGTGAGGTGGAGGTCTCGCAGAAGGGGATTTCTGCAGAAGGGAGCACTCAGGTTTTGAAGTTTGGGAGCATTCCCAGCATGAAAGCACAGTTAACTTAGTGAAGAACAAGAAAGAATCACATTAGGCTATGTCCTGAAGCCATGTGATCAGCATGTGACTAGCCCTAGCACTGTGGGCACTCATACTTGCTACGAGACTGTAGACATATCAGACAGAGCAAGAGGATACCTGGAGGCCGATGACACGTTGGCAAAATGTGTATGTGTTTGTGTGCTGAGTGTCACTGATCAGAGAGATGTGCTCTTAAGGAGTAGTAGGCATTCCCTCACGGCAGACAGAATTCCCGTGCCGCTCTTTTCACACACTGAGGCAGCTCACTATAATGAAAAAACCCTAACCTAAAAATGGTTACATCTAAATTACCTGGTTTTATTTCAATCAAAAATATTTTTAACATGACAAATCAATTTAAATACATTCATTTATGAAAATAAAGAAATAAATAAATGTATGGGTTAAAAACTCATTTTATACATTAAATCAGGTAGAAAATGCTAACCTAAAAATGGTTGCATCTAAATTACCTGGTTTTATTTCAATCAAAAATATTTTTAACATCACTAATCAACCTAAATACATTCATTTATGAAAAAATATGGGATTGCAGGCTACCACTTTTTACAGTGTAGGTTTTTGGAATAGAGCCATTATGTTCAATAGAAACAGGAATTAAATTAAAATCAAAGTCTACGTCCTATGCTTCACTCAGATTAAACTACTGAGAAAATATATATATTAAAAAAAAAGACATACAACAACAGAAACAATCCAAGACAATATTCCTGTAGGCCGCAGTCATCAGTCAAAATGATGAATGCGAGTAACTAAGCTGTGGACATAGATCTGCCAGGTCTTGCCTGGTCCCACTGACATCGCATTTAATTATAACGCATGTCTAATTGAAAGCCCCCTGGAAAAAGGCGGGATATTGTGGTCTCTCTCTCTCTGCCCGTGGCAGGCCACAGAAAGTTAATTAATTAGGAGGCACCTCCTCCCTCCTTTATCTTGAGTTACTATCAGCCCTGCCTCACTGAGCTGATGAGATTTTCAGCCAGCTTTTCATCTCGTGGAAGAAAAAAACAGAATGGCGTGAGGAGAGTGTTATCAAATGAGCTGTTGAAGCAGCCAGTGAAGTGTGTGTGTGTGTGTGTGTGTGTGTGTGTGTGTGTGTGAGTTTGTGTGTGTGTGCATGCACACATGTCTGTCAGTTCTCGTGGACCTCTTTTCCCCCTCATTCAACACACCCAGATGCGTATTAATACCATTCTGCTCTCAAAAATGGGCCCTCAGCAACCCATCCAGCTACAACCTGAACATGAACTTGCATCTTCTAGATAAAGAGGATCAATACTTTACAGCCCTGTGCAGAACATGATTTTGGAAATGCACTCCTTTATAAACTCGGATAGCACAATAACTTGAAAAGAAAATGAAAGACTCCACAAACTATGCTTTACAGCTTGTATGTGTTGAAAGGCAAGTAAACAGGATTTGTGAAACACTGACAGGGCGCCCACTGATCGCTTCAGTGTTGACTGCAGATGAGACACTTTAAAGATGTTTATATTTATCCATCTTCTGTGTGTCTCTGTGTGTGTGTGTGAATTAATAATGTGAGTATCAGGCCACCAAAGAGTTTCTGTCTCTTCATGATGGGGACTCTGACAACAAGGCAAACTACTTCCTCCACCATAAATGACGTGCTTGTGGGTAGAGTTGGGACCAGAGCAGGTGGCTAGTACAGACCAGGCTGTGTTTTTAAGTGTGTGAGTGTCTCTTGCTCTGCCATAGAGGTAATTAGTGAACCCCTGAACCTGTGGAACTCTGTTGAAAGGCTGCCAGCAGCTAGTCAGTGTTAAATCAAGAACCTCAATGCCAAATCAAAAGAAATCAGTTGATCTCTGCATAAACATGAGATTGGAGAAACACCAGGCGGCGTCTGCCTGCTCTGACACCCTCGTCCCATCAAATCACCCGCTTCAACACCCCCCCCTCCACCCTCCCCGGCCAGACACACACACACACACACACACACACACACACCCCCCCCCCCCCAGACACACACACACACACACACACACACACACACACACACACACACACACACACACAGACCATCCCTGATATACAAAGTCACTAATGCAAAGTCACTTCATAACTGAGAATGAATTGTGCATTTTAAAATTCATTTATAAAATATTAAACCAAAAAGGCTTTCCTGAAGATACACAGTGTGGACCACTACACAATTATTACACTGATCAATACATTAGCCGTCGTTTCTAGGGGAGAGGTGGGATGCATGTAACACTTCTTTGGGTTTACTCATTTATTTAGACAATGTCTAATTGTTTTAATAAATTCTGTCTCAAATATCATATTAGTCATATTATAGTGTCAATGAAATGTATAACTTAATCAACAAATCTTTACATACCAAATATATTTTACAAATGAGGAAGGATTGCTTTCAAGAGGGACATCAGATTATATGTAAACACCACCAAGCAAGACAACTTTTAAAAGCATTCCCAAAAAAAAAAAAGTTCTTAAAGGGGTCATATGATGTTGCTAAAAAGAACATTATTTTGTGTATTTTGTGTAATGAAATGCGTTTATGCGGTTTAAGGTTAAAAAACATTATTTTCCACATACTGTACATTATTGTTTCTCCTCTATGCCCCGCCTTTCTGAAACACATTGATTCTTACAAAGCTCATCGGTCTGAAAAGCGAGGTGTGCTGTGATTGGCCAGCTATCCAGTGCGTTGTGATTGGCCAAATACCTCAAGCATGTGACGGAAATGTTACGCCCTTACCATACTGTGATGATGCCCTGTCTGGCCGGCACCAAGAGCTTGTAACACTTCAAAGAGAAAGGAAAAATTGAAATCGCATCATATGACCCCTTTAAGAATATTTATGCTAAATGTACATATCTGCACTCTGCATTCATTCATTAGACCTTTCCTCTGTCTTGTCTAGAGGCATTCATACAACCAGGAACAATTTTGACTTTTTAATACCGCTATGAAATCAAGTCTAAAAACAGCCACAAAACGTATTTAACTTCTGAAGGAGAAAACAGTTAAAATTATGTATTTTATGTGTTACAAAATAAAATTATGTCTGCAAAACCAATTACAAGGAAGATATTTTTACTAAGCTCAAAAATAAGGAGTGGGAATAAGGAGACAACTGAATTGCAATTGCAAAGAGCGAATAACCACTATGAGTGCATTTAACTTTAATAAATAAAAATCAAATGTGCATTTATTGAATGAAATGCACACTCTTAAATTGTATTAATGCAATTCTTGCAATGCATTTTCAAAATTTTATATTTTAAAGAGTAACTACCCATACTTCCTCAAAAACTCTATTTTTGTTGCACACGTTATGGAAAAGAACATGACTGACGATATTACTTGAATACACCTTTAGCCACTAGCGCATCAGCACTTGCTCAGTAATTAGCACATTGAGAAATCAATGTTGTCGTATTTCAGCATTCCCATTATGACTTAAGAAAACAGGTATGCATCATTATCATCTCTTAGGTGTAGAATTAAACATTTTTCTAAAGATGCTCGTTCATTTAAACATGGAGACAACAGTATCGGGTAAATCATGACATATCAGGTACGAGGAAAACATTTTATTATAATTAGATGCTAATTAGCAAGATAAAAACCGTACAGGAAGTCCTGATAATGAAACTTGCAAGAGAGCAATGTCATACTACAGTGTGTTCTACAAAATCCTTAAGGATCCAGGTGATTTTAATAAACACAAAGCAGCCAGACTGTATTGTATGACGGTTTGAGTGAGTGAAGACATGCCTTATTCTTTTCTCTCCCGAGCCCTAATTGGCCCAGTCAACAACAGCCTGGCCACATCAGCGTTATATACTCCGACACATCCATTTGTTTAACAACCTCGAGCGTTTGAAGAAGACAGATGAAAGGGGAGTCTTGGACAACTGCATTAGAGCCTCCCGACCACAAAAGAAATACCCTGCTTCATTAAAATGATAATACGGCAAAAAGACCACAGCCCACATGCGTCCTCTCTGAAGTACACAAAGCCTCGTATTAGTCTGTGCAGCTACAGTAGATCCCCCCCTCTTCCCAATCAAATCGAACTGTCATCTGAGGAGACAGGCCATTTACATTCATGATAAAATGATCTTGCATTTTTTATTTGTCTTGGAAATTAAAGACTTACTTAATCATTGTGGATTGAAGTGGGGGCCCGGGCGATGTAGTCATGTGTTTCTGATTGCATTAGGACTGATGTGGCATGGCATGATGGATATTTAATAGTTAAGCTGTCCCTCTGTATCATGTCATGGGCTCCTGATGCGCCCGCAGCTCTGCAGTACGGCGGCAGTTGCAGGATAGCTTTAATTATTAGGCCGATCATGGGAGTAGGTCTGGAAGAGAAGGAAAAGAGAGAGCACCTTTACCTGTGTCTGACTTAACACTTGATATTGGTGTCAGAAATGAACTTTTAAGCAGTTACAGGGAAAGTTCACCTAAAAATGATAATGAACCCTCATGTTGTTCTAAAGCTGGAATATAAAAGAAGATATCCTGAAAAATTTCTTAGTGGGTTCCAGTGTTATCTTGGACCTCAACATTTTTTTTTGTTCATATATATATATATATATATATATATACTTTTAGGTTCCTCATAAAAAATAAATAATATAAATTTCATTTTTGAGAACTGCATATATACATTTACAGACTATCATTTAGGAATGCATTGAACTTATCAAAAGTGAAAGTGAAGACATTTATAATGTTACAAAATGTTGTTCTTTTGAACTTTCTATTAACTCAAATAATCTTGAAAATAATGTATCCCAGTTTCCACAAAAATGTTGAGCAGCAAAACTGTTTTCAACATTAACAGTAACAAGAAATGTTTCTGGACTACCAAATCAGCATATTAAAATGATTTCTTAAGGATCATGTGACACTGATGACTTGGGAAATGGCTGCTGAAAATTCAGCTTTACCATCACAGGACAAATTACATTTACAAATATATTAAAATAACATATATTTTAAATAATAATAATAATAATTAACACATTTAATAACATTATTACAGTTTTTATTGTTTTTTTAAAATAAATAAATAAATACAGCAAGCCCCTGTGAATTTCTGATGCTGGCTTGATATTGTTACAATTTATCAATGGCAGAGGAAATGGCACTAGTGGCATGGCTTCATGAGGCTAAAAATGTAGTTATTTACAAAGTGAAAGTCAGAAAGTCAAACAAAAAATCTAATATTATTTTGTATTTGCACAAATCATATGGATTATAATACTGTGACTTTTTTTTTTTAAATACATATTTGCAGATCATCTCATTCTGCACAAATGTGGTTAAACACAATGGCCGCTTTATGAGTCAATAGTAAGAATGAAGGGCTGCTCTCGCGGTGGCATCTTTTTCTCTCTGCCGCCTGAAACAGATGATGGGCCATCTGCTAGAGGACAATGCTAATCACAGGGAGGCGCGCAACGCTGGTGTAGATGAATGGCCAGGCTGGGCTCTCACATGTCGAGTGGCTCGTCCCAAAATGCCGAGTGCCGGTCTGCCAAGTCCAGTCCTCTGCTCTGGCCCTGCCTCTTTCCTGTACCCACGCTCCCGCCAGACAGCCACCACACACATGGCGTTTCCTGTCAATTCAGGAAGTTTTTGGTTGTGGTCCCACTGATCCCACTGACACAAATGGGTAACAACATGGATGTTTAGTCATTTCCTACTTCCTTGTAGAAGTTACGGGTCAATGACTATTCTCTAAATGATCACTGATGGGTTACATCTGCATACTTTGAGAGGTTTTGTTTTGTTTGGATTTGACGCCGTTCTTTTCCCATCTCTCATCTGGTATTGAAGAATCGACTGGTAGATGTGTCAATTGAACTCAATTATCACAGTTATTATCTTAGAGAAGCCACTCTCACGGTTTTAGAAAAGAGCGATATTTCGCACCACGCTAAGCGGATACAGAAGCCAGACGTCCCAAACACAGGCAGTTAACGTTAATGGAGTATTACATTCTTCATCCGTCGATATTTCATGGGTTTGCCCCTGACACGATCACCCTTCCAACCACCTCAACTACAAATATAGCCTGCAAAAATCAAGCAGCCATCCTCTTTCTCAGCATTAACGTTTACAACACCAGGAAATTGGTCCTTAATTCCTTTATCCTCCGAAAATGTGGGAAGCTAATCAGGCCTTACACATTTTTATGAGCGAATAAAAGCCAGTGCCAGGTTTGAGCACTGCATTGCATTGGGTGCAGAACACTAGTCCTGTCCTCATGTTCACGATGCTTTCCAGCTGTGGCTGAGGCTGCACTGCAACACTGCAGGTTTGACTGAAGAAACAACATGAGTTAGGCTTGTACCCAAGGCTGTGATGCTTCCAGCTCTGCTTGTGTTGCTATTGTAGTGTGTGTTGAAGCAGATGTGATTCTTCTGCGTTCCTGTCTGACTAGGTGTGTCCTCTTAAAAACGTCACAGCTGTGGCATTTTATGTGCATTTACAATGATGGATATACAATGCCACAAGCAGAAATTATAGGGAATGCTGGTGATAAACTGAAAAAGTCTTGCAATTTGGAGCTTGTTAAAGGAATCGGGAGTGTTTGTGGAGGAAGCCAGATTGTAATGCCCATTTTGGGCCTGAGGCTTTGTCTTAAACTGTTGACTATGGTTTACTCTGGCTGGAAAACCTTGCAGATGTCAAAAACATTTGTGTGTAACAGTCTTAATATAATTCACTTACATTTGCTTACATTTTTAATTTAATGTCATCATAAATCAATAAATTAGAACATAATTTGTGCACAGGAAATAATTTCAACTATTAAAGTCCTAGCTAATTGTTGTAAGCGTTTTAGGCCCTTACGCGTCAAGACAAATTACAATTAATATATACATTTTTCTTTTAGCATGGTTTTAGCAATGTAAAACTTCTATGCAGGGAGTATCTCTTTCCGTTCCTATCCTCCATGGCACTTCATTCTAATGTACCAGGGCTTAGCAAAGCGGATTCCATGTAGAAAATAAAAGCCCAGACAACTGCATTACTGTCCGACCTGTCAGGTTCTTTAAATATATGCGCAATCCTCTCTGCCAAGCCCTTAAAAGCAGTGCTGGCAGAGAAAGCAAACTGGGAGTGACAAAAGCACGTCGTTTGGGGGGCTGTGATTTTAGTCGAGGAGAATGGACTTTTAAATGTATTTTTATACATTCACAAGGAGTTCATTCTGTTCCCCATGAATCAATAATAAGCAGTGTGCCACAGACCCGGGATACAATTATCCACCCTGAAGAAGCTCACCTGTCACAACGATGTCTGAGGAACTGAATATGCTGTCAGGTGTAATGGCGTTCATTTTGCTGTTCCCACAGAACCAGGTCCTGCTGCAGCTCTAGCATGGCAGCTTCTTAGGATTCACCATCAGGCCTAAAAAACCATGTCTGTATATACACTACACATAGATGTACCGTATATAGACGTACTAAAATAATGCAAATGTCATTACCACTACCACAGTATGTTCCAGTTCCTTACTGTTTCTGTTAATGTGTTTTTTGAACCTTAAACCACATAAATACATTTCATTACACCAAATACACAAAATAACATGTTACACAGACTTAATTACTTTTACGCTTTTTTAATTTCTAAAATTAGTCTTAACAACAATACTAAACAAATCAAAAAATGTGGTAACATTTGTTATTTTTATAAAATGCTATTGACCAAACGTTATAATGCATTTCTTTAAAAACAATGTCATACAGTATTAACAGCCAGTCAATATCTACAAGTCTCACAGTCAGTCAAGCTCTGTTTGATTCACTAAAAAAACACTCATTTTGATTCAGGAATTGAACTATACTGGTCACACTGTAAGTTTCGTGCTAGGTTCACTACTTATTCAGATGCTGCTGAATTAGTAGTGTAGGAATGGGAAAAGAAGGAAACAGTTCTCATCAACACTGACATAAAAATGACTGAAATTACAACTACATTAATTCAAGGCAGCCACTTGAAAATGAACAACAATTATTTGAGAACAAAACCAATGCTGGTGTGTCTTGGTGAGCACACATCTCTAACAGCTATATGTATGATAGCAGTATGCACACAGTTGTCGTGTTACAATTTTTTTTTTTTATGCAAGCCATCTGTTTTTGAAACAACCTTCAAGAAATTCAAAACAGAACATGTTATGCACTAAGGGTTTGAGTCCATCGTGAGTCACCCTTTAGTGGGCAGCTCTGTTATGATGGGTACTGGGGAAGGTCCTAATAGGGCAGTAAATATTTGGTAGAGGGTAATGGGAGCGGATCCAACTGATTCTCAGACCAGTTCACAGCAGATGTTTGCATGTTGTGCCTTCTGGAACGCTATCACTCTGTTTATTTCACTACCCTTTAATTTGCATGGCATCCTGACTACCTGATAACCAGCACCAACTAGAAAAATTCAGGAGAGAATGCTCTGAGAAACTTTTACACAAAAAACAAACTTTTAGCATAGTGGATCTTATCCTTTATAACATGCAGTTCATGAGAATTAATTTCACACAAGGATGCCTGACAAAGAATAATTTTTAACAGCATTAATGAAGATGTTAACACATCTGTGACAAAAACACAATAAAACTAAAACTATTATAGTTTATATAATATCAATGAATGAATAACACTGGCGCACATGATATAGCCTCTGGAAATATAGATTTCAAAGCACTTTCGGCCTCCAGTTTTAGTCAATATACTGTAATACAATAATATTCATTTTTCATACAAAATCTGACAACTAATCCAAACACTGTGTTGACTGACAGACCATCTTAACACCAAAGCTAAATTTAATCACTGGAATTGAACACTATAATTGCTCTAATTAACATGTGCAGTGACATTTGAATCCTTGTATTTTCTTGGGATCTCGTACATGTGCAGTTGTGTGGGCTGATTTGTATTGTAAACAGAGTGTTCGAGAAGAGACCAGACATAATTAAAATCCCTGATGGCGGGATGTTAAAAAACATACGTGTTGCAAATTGCGGCCCATCTGCTGCAGTGCATGGCTTTATGAGAGCGGAGCATTGCTCAGCGGTGGGTCAGGGATGGTGCAAACTGATTGATGACAGCGGAAGACCAGGCCACTCCCATTAACATGTAGACTTCAGAGAGTGTATGTGTGTATGTGTTAAAAGATGACAGCACTGGGCTGTCAAAATTCATTTAACGGCTAACCATTCGAAAATCAAAGCCAGTAGTTAGGTCATATTATTAGCATAATGCATTTTCAGGTTATTTTGCTAACATGAATATTTCCTTGAGATGACAGTAATATCATAATGACACGAAAAAACAGTAATACTATTAAAAGTACGGTAAAAGTTTTTTTTTATTATTATATCCATTAATACTAATATTATTTACTAATATAATGTTACATAATATGCATAACAGATCACTAGTTAATTTACATTCAATTATTTTTTATATATAAAATCTAACCACTTGCCAACTTGCAATAAAATATTGTCGAATCATTTTCCATCAATCACTCATATCTAATAGACCCAAAGAGTGAAATGTGAATGGAAGTTAACACTGAGGCTTTCAGAGTGACAAACCTGGATGGCACAGGGAGAAATTGAATGAATACACAGAATGACAAACAGCCCTTTACTGTATCCTTTCAACAGAGAGCTCCAAGAGAGACATTACCCCGCTGAAATAAAAACGCTCACACCATTTGTGCTGCGGCCATCACTTCATCTGATGCCCTGTGTGTCGGTGTCAGTGAAACGCTATTCATGTCATCTTTTCCAAATAATTTACCAAGTGCAATTAGCAGTCGGAAGTTGTCACCCGCAGGCTTCTGGAAACCGTTCGGCGGAGGAGTTAACATATTAAAGACACTTACAGCCTGCATTAAAAAATAAACGTGTGGATCTCTGGTGATTACCCGGCACCAGAAGAAAGAAATTACATTTCCCTGAAAAATTTGAAACAAACCTGTTTGACAGCCCCTGTTAGCTTAGAACAAATGGGAGACATGGGAAATTGTTTGACACACTTTTATAAAAAGCAAGCGAAGGCAACCTATCCTTTGGTGTCGGGTAATGGCTCCTCGTTGTTAGATTCAATGGAAAAAGCTATTCATACTGTTGTGTGATTGAAAAGAAAATTGAATCCTTTTGATGTTATAAATGTGTCTATTACTGCATTTGCACACAAAATTTCAATGGAAATTACAGAGAAAGGAGTGATTCTCTGAGGGAGGGGGGTGACATATTGAATTCTATTCCGGCCTGAATATCAATATACTGTACGCCTGGCAGAATGACTCCAAAACCATATGATTTTTCACGCTGGCGTCAGAGTAAATAGGGTGAAAGGCTAAAATTGCAAAACTATGTATATGAATGTTAATGCATAGATATTTCCCAAACAACCTTCTCTATTTGCCACATAGTTATAGGAAACTTTTCATTGCCGACTGCAGAAATCTCCCGAGGAGGTGCTCGCTCCCCCCGAAGTTCACGACGTGTACGACTACAAAAACACTGGCTGGCTGTGCGGCGCGCTTGCCATATTAAAGGGCCTTTTGATAGGGCCTCCGGCAAGATATAATAGAGCTGTTGTGCATTTACAGGTAGTTAAATAATCAGCAAATAGAGTTCGGGAGATAGGTTCAGCCCGGGTTTGTGAGAGGAATGTGTTCCTGAGAGCCCTATTCAATTTAAGAATTTCTGAAGCCGCCACTTCAAGCAAAACACTGCCGCACCTCCCTGCTCTATCAAGAATATAGCCACTGAAGGTCCCCTTCAAAACACAGCAGTTGTCTTTAGCTCGGCGACTGTTCCTGGCTTCAGGTAACGTCGGCATGTGGCAGCCAAAAGTTCTCTGAAAAGACTCTGTAATCGGGCTTCACAAGTGGTTGCGTAGAAAACAAGACTTAACAGAGATGTGTTAGAGATGTGTGCAAATACAATTAACAAAAGATTAAAACATTTCAAAACAAACTTATAAGACATGACCAGTGACCTGACACCCAATATGCAAGAAGCCTCACGGCTAAACGTACTGTCATTCCTTGTCGAGCATGAAGCGCTCTTTGATCACTAAACTAGGGATTTTTTTCAATTGCCTTGATGAATACATTGAGAGGCTATTCAGCGATGCACACATTTGATGCTCCAGGCCTACGATACAACATTTCTGAAGTCTGAGAAAAAGCTTGTAATAGCATCCTTTTGACGCATCTGTAATAATTATGGATACATTCAAATTGAACAGCGTCTTCCGCACACTGGCGCAAGTCATTGTGGATAACACAAATCATTTAACTGACTAGTGATGTTAATATATCGGCACTTTTGAAGCAACGCACAAAGGTACAATGATTGCTTCAATTCAAAGGCAGTCACATTCCAAATCCAAATGTAAATCAAGGTTAAAAAAACGTGTTTGCATTCATTTCCTGCATTCTGGAGAACAGATTTGCAGAGAATGTTTAGCAAATAAAAAAAAAAAAGGCAGATGGCAACCCATTTTTACACTCATTACCGAAGTAGATGAACAAAGTTTCCACCCCAAAGAACATTCAACCAAAACATCAGAATGATTAAAAACAAATCACTCTGTGTGTTGGGATCTTGGGATAAGCACTAATGAATAATTTCAGCACTACTCAAAAATCCACACAATTTGAGCATTTGCTGTGGCATTTCATGCAATCTCCTCCTCGCTCCTGGATAAAGAGAGAAAGGAAAAAAAAACAGTGAAGACAGAATATTCTGTTTATTTAGAATATTCACACTCTTGTGAAGAGCCTGTATGTGCGTTGCAGCTATTTTCTCATTTTGAGGGTGAGAAAAAGATGAGTGACAAAAAACAGCTCTTGCTGTTAGCATGGGGGATATGATCCAGGGATGAGAGCTCATTTATTAGCATGTGATTAGCAGTATGGTGAGTGAGGGAGAGCTTTGGCCTGTCATGACACCGCTGCTGGGATCAGAGGACTGCAGCTGGACAGAATAGTCCAGTTTCTTTCTTTTTCGCCCTCCAAATCTTTTCAAATAGCTACAGCAATCATAAACCATCTCATTTTCAACCTAGGTCTTACTAATTCTGTCATGGAGACATCGGTGAAAATTAATCTATATTATGCATGTTTGGGCCAGTGCTGCTGGTCTAGCACGTGGGGGAGATCTAATAATGATGAATCAGTAGTGCAGAGGGAACATTCATGTCCTGGCAGAGGTCAATTAACGCTGGACAGCATTTACTGGAGGCTTAAAGCACATTTTTAGTTATCAGGCTTTCGTTGATGGTCTACAGCTTTGGTCTACACAATGGTCTGAAAATCAAGTTCAAAATCCAGTGTTTCCCTACCATTATATTAGGGGGGCGCCCCGCCCTTCCAACGGCAAGTTAGATCAAGTTAATTTTATTTTATTTTATTTTCTATATAGCGTCATATCACAAAAGAAATCATTTAAGTTTACATTTCGTATAGAACAGCTCTATATCTTGTTCTTTTATTAAAGAAACTAAATAGTCTTATGTTATTTATCTTATTTAAACGAGGGCGTGTCATTTCTGTCTCTACATTGTCATGCGTTTACAATTCTCCTCTGCTCTCTGTATCTCTCTGCTGCATGAACATGTAAATACATCTAAATGCCACTTCAGATGCAACTTCTGCAAAGATGAATTTCATTTGTTCATATTGATTTCATTTGTTTGGTAAAAGCCTAAATGTATTATTATTATTATTATATTATTATAATGGATATGTTAAATGTAAGAATTTGACTCAAAAGATGATGCACGCTTTTAGAAAAAAATGGCTTTTTAAAGGTAAAAATGCCCATAAAAGGTAAAAATCAATTCAAATTTATAGGTAAATAATAATTTCTATCACTGCTGTGAACCGACCACACAGAATATGAAGAATATCAAAAAATCTAGGAGTCAGTTGTCCATGGTCCCTTTTAAACAAAACAAGAGGGAGGTTGCTTTCCTATAGTTTTCAACTAGGTTTATTTAAATGACTATTTAAAAAAGTAGTAGAAGAAGGAAAAAGATTTTTTATATTTGTATATTTTATATAACCTAAATCTACCCTTATTCCTAAACTACCCCTAACAGAAAACTTTCTGCATTTTTACAATTAAAAAAAAAAAAAAAAAACGTTATTTTTATACCAGTTTTACAAATGAGGACATCCCCCAAAGGGAGGTTTTTGGCGATTTTTTCTCTCCACACAAAGAATAAAAATTCACACAAGAAAAGCATACAATTAAAAAATTATATTATAAACTATTATTTAAAATATATTTTTATATAAAATTTTAATACAATAATATTACATTATTACATACCGTATTGACCCGAATATAAGACGATGTTTTTTTCTTGGCAAAATGTGTTTTACTGAGAAAAAACAAGATTTGGTTTTTAAAAAGCCTTTTTCCAAAAGGTACATCTGGAAAAAGGGGGGTCGTCTTATAATCAGGGTCGTCTTATATTCGGGCCAATACGGTACTATTTTTTTTACTTAAGTTGCTAATTTAGACCTTATAAGAAAAGTTACTGCCAAACTATATAGTGCTGAAACAATAAAATAAATTCATTAAATTGATAAATAAATTGGCATTTAAAATCTAAAGTAATTTTACATTTCAAAATCCAAAAGAAAAATAAAAAACACAAATTATGCAGAAAACTATAGCAAGCTCTTTCTGGTTGAAACCCACAAATTCACTGAGACAGTATGATACTTACATTGCTTTCTTTTCTATTCAAGACATAATAAAATCAAACTGATCACACTTTAGCTTTTGCACTATTCTATATAAGAACAGCCGCTTCCCCCTCCTCTTCTGTTGTAAAACGCTGAGGTCTGTGGACCATTAATATCCAAACAGTAAGAGCCCCTGCATCAATATATCAGTATGAAGCCCTGGGAAGGAGGTCAGGAGCACAACCCTCAGTATATTCATCCTCTCACATTCTCATGCGCACACACTCATACAAAGCACCAGCTAAACAAGGTCTGTCAAACTTGGTAATTACACATTCATCACCTCCGAGATGTGGCGGGGTGATTGGATGCCTTCAGCAAAGAAGCAAGCTTGTCACTCCGGTATTAACAGTTTCATTAGAACACAGTGATTATGCTAAATGAATCGACGTTAGGGCTCGACACCTTGACCGTGAAACTGAGGAAATACTTAGAATGCGGCTCCTGATGCGCCAAGATGATATAGGGTGGGTTCGGGGGGTGAAAATGTGAGGTTGGATGCACAAAGAAACTGATTATCACATCTTTAATCCAATTAATTTTCCTCGGCGCAACAGAATACATCAGATTCGTGAAACGGCAGTCCCACGCGGTCTGGAGACTGTGTGAACTGCTCTGATTGAGTTAAATTGAGATACAATATAATAATTATGAACTGACTCGAGAGACGAGGCAGGGCTCATCTCTGGCAGTGCGGTTCTATGGAGAGACTGTTTGTTTGTATTAGTCACAGTCAGCCGGGTGTGCTGCATGGGAGAAGGGATATTCACTTCACGCTCAGCCCACAGTCTCCACAAAAACAACGTCCTGGTTCTATGATTAAAGAGCTCTTGAGTGCCACAAAAATGTCCTCTGAACGGATAACTTGAGATGATACCAGATGCAGCCGTACGTAACAAATGAAAAAGAAGGAAATATTTGCATCGCCGTGTTCCCTTGCGGCCCCATTCAAATAAACCGATGGCAGAATAATTGAATCACATGACAGCTGGAAATTTGCTAAATTGATTTTCGTTAAATTGTCACAGAATACAAAATAAGCCAAATGGACCAACAGGAGGAGCATTTTCTACTTTGTATTGGTTTCACACTAACGGAATAGAGCTATTCAGTAAGGTCAAAGATTCTGGGGTCAGAAATAAGCTGGCGAATGAGAGCTTCACAACAAAAGCTTTGACTAACAACCCAATACAAAGCAATGGCCAGCTGAAACCCCACCACTGTCCTTGATCAAGATCTCTCTTAGATCTCACGGCCATCCTCCATTTGATTGTTTTGAAGGAAATCAGAGAGAATTCCACAGAGGACTCAGGACTCACAATTTGGTGACAAAGATGTAATGATATAGAAAATTATCTTCAACAAGTACCGTTAAGGTCAGAGTAATTACATGCCAGATAGAAAAACAAGTCTGACCCTTAGCAATGCGTACAATTCCTCAATGATTTTCTATAGACAAAGAGAATTTAATAAATTTAGCTACTGTAACCAGACCAGGTGGTCAATCATTGTCCTATTTTCAAAGCCCTTGATGAGCGATGTGGTACATCAGGGGAAAAAATAGAGCATTGTTCTACTTAATTACAGCATGTCAGAGACAAGAACATATTTGCATTTTAAACAAGCACTTAATCTGATTGGAGGACAATTGTTATAAATTTCATTAAATATGTGGAGGGCAGCACATGCTGCCTCTTCTCTGCAGAAGAGAGGCTGCTGGGGAGATCTGGCTAAAATAACCCAAGTTTGCAGCGTTCCAGAAAGAAAAAAATAATCATAAAAAAAAAAACTTTCTATCCATTTCTGATTCCTGATTCATGTTTTCTTCCAAAACGCGGTATAGTTTGCAGATGTATTTTTTTTCTTTTCCTATCAATGTTTAATTTATTTTCCTAGCTTTTTCAAGGTCTTTTTTTCCTTGGGTTCAAATACTAGATGTATACGGATCTCGAGAAGAAAGAGGAAGGAGACTGAAACGCATGGCGTAAAAGAAATAAATAATAAAATCAACTGTGTGCCCTAACAATTTATGACCATTTTCTCACAATTTCCTGCAGTCAATTTAAAGTGTGCTCCACTGCTTCCTGCATATCTAACAGCCTCCTCAGTGTCTTTATCTACAATTCCTCTTATTTACAGATCGCTGGTGGAACAGCTGCTCCTACACTTGCCACAAGTGATGTTTTGCAATATACCATTTAATTTTTAATGCTGATATTCATTTCTCCTTCAAAACACTAGAACTTCCATGGAGAGGCGGCTTTTGATGACAACTACACAACATCCAATAGACTGAAAAATGGTGGAATTAATGGAGATAAACAGAGTGATATCAAGCAAACAAACCAGAGGGTAAACACAGGGGAACTTTACACAGTAAATATACATTTTGTGAATGTGAAATGAGAGAGAGAGAGAGAGAGCGAGAGAGAGAGAGAGAGAGAGAGAGAATGATTTCCGCCTGGTGTGGCGACCGTTTTTAGAGTATATCAAAGAGCGCTGAGAGGAATTAGTCGGGGGAAAAAAACTACAGCGTAATACTAATAACAATGGTAGAACTTTAAAATGCTTGATTTTGACTTAAAAATATTTAAATTTAGATAACATGGAAATATAAATAAAAACTGTTCCCTACTAGTAAAATATTGATTGGAAAATACTACATTGTTGATGTGTGCATGCACAAGTATGAAAGCAATCTATACAAATAGAAATACATTTTGAAAAATAAGACAAAGTAACTCTAAATATGCTATAGAAAAGAGGAAGAAAGCGATACAGAGACAGAATCCAAGCACCTGTCTAACAAAAGCGGAAGGCTTTCTAAAATGAGCATTCACACACAATTACACTAGAAAGGCCTGCTGCCATTGTCACCAGCCTGTACTTCCGTACCCCCTCCTCCCGATGACAAAAAAAATGCTGAAAAAAAAAAAAATTCACCAAAGCAAGTTGTGATGCACCTGCATCTGCTCATTCATAGTGCTATGGGCTGGATCCACGCCAAGCCTTCCTACTTCAACCATCGCCAGGGACCGTACATATTGATTTGCAATACAGCATAATAGGCCATCAGCTTAATTATTACTGAAAGAGAGCACATTGTTCTCTGGCATTTTTCGCCCTTCCAATCCCAGAGAATTGCACAGAAAAAATGAATGACTCATGATGCCTTCATTTGCATAACTTCCAAACAATATGCTTTATTGGAGATTGCTGAATGAAGCTGCAAGTTTATTTGTATGTCTGTGTGAAGTTGTGAATAGCAAACATTTTTGCTCCTGGTTCTGTGATCATAGTTTGTGTTGATAAAAAGGAGAGGAAAAGAGCAAAAGAATGCAAGAGGGTGAAAAAGAAAGACAGAAAGAACAAACAAATGAAAGAGAGTGAACGAGAGAAACAGCAATAGAGCAAAAGAAAGAAAATGCAAACAAAAGAAGTGAACAAAACAGAAAAAAACAAACAAAAGATAGCAATGCAAAAGAGACTAAAAGAAGGCAGAGAAAAGAAAAGAAACAGTTAAACCAGAGAGAAAAGAGTGAAAGAGCAACAGAACGAAAATGTGAAAAAATAGCGAAAGAAAGAGCAAAAGGAAGAAAGAAAGAAAGAAAGAAAGAAAAAGAAAAATATAAGGGAAAAGGGAAAGGCAAAGGAAAAGTAAAGGGAAAAGTTAAAGGAAAAAGAAAAGGGAAAGGAAAGGAGAGGTGAGGTGAGGAAAGATAAGGAAAAAGAAGCTGAGAGCTCTGCTCTGTCTGATGATAAAATTATTCATACATTGTAAGTCTTGGCTTGCACATCACAGGAAGTTCAGAAGTAGACTCTGTCTAGAAATGGGAAGTGGGTGGAGCTTCAAAGGAAAGAACGGCACAGGAATCAAAAACTGCCTGAATTTAAGATGTGTGTGTAAGGCAGGTGTTATATATTTGATGAGGAAACAATGAGACCGAGAGAAGTGCATTTTTATGCGGGTGTTTAAATGTGATTATACTTGGGTGAACTCAAAATACAACATTTATACTCAACATTTCTAAAACAAGAGAGAACTCACAGTATCTAAATGCAACTGCATTGTAAACATCCACACGCATGTTTCAGGAAGTTTCATGTATAATAAATTGTATTGCTTATGAACCAAAACAACAAACCTCTGCTTTCTGATCCAGTTACGGTACTAGTTCGTATTCTACTATTCCCTTTATCTAATATTATATAGTTATTTGATTGGGCAAGACCCTTCAATCTAGTCCTTTAATCGCCTATAGACACCAAAGTCAATAAGCCAATAAAAAGAAGAAAAAAAAATCTAGCAAGCAAAAAGACACAGCAAATTACTCATCTGTCATTTAGCTGACGCTTTTATCCAAAGTGATTTCAGCAAGGAAACCTTTGATCTTTTGGTTACCAGCCCAGATCTTTACCCAAGCTACACCCTTTTCACTAATGACGTCAATCACGGTGAAATGTCAAAGATCGGGGGCTGCTGGGATTGCTGCACATCCTTTTTCAGGGACACGAGAATGTTTTTCAATCACTTATCATGCTTTCAGACAGTGGCTTGATTTTGTCCTCCTTTTTATTTCTGTTCTTTTCTCGCATGGCTAGGTTAACTGAGGTTAGTCTGGGTGGGTAAGTCAAAAGCCCATTGAATGAAGGAACTGCATCAATGTACTGTAGGCTCTGCATGAGAAAGCTGGGCGGCAGTGTTTCCCAGTGTGAGAGTAATGAGAGAATAGAGTGAGGACATGCTTTAGTGTGCCGTGGGTCCGGTGGTCAGGTCCTCCGCTCCATGTTCAACGGAATCACGCCTCTCCGACTGGCCTGCTCAGGAATGCCTGGGACTGTTTGTGTTGGACCGTCGTGCGTGTGGTTTTAACCCATTTCCTAGTACCAGGCACAAGAGTTAACTCATAGACCGAACAAAATGCCACTTCTTCTCAACGGTTGCCGGGAGAGCTCGTAAAATACTATTCAAACATATCACTGAGAAAACCAAAAACAAGCAGAGCTTTATTATTTAAAAAAAGAAAAATATTAACAAACCGGTGAAAATGTGTCTGGTTTTCTTTATGTCGGACTTCTTTATAACAGCTGAAGTTGTTGGATCTGCACATGTCTGAAAGCAGCTCTGGATCTATCTGAACAGACTATGTGGAAGGTGAGCGAGAAGGAAAGCCATGTCCCAAGGCAAATTTGCAGTTCTGAGGACACGACAGCTTTATTCATGTCAGCAAACAGTGCAGCAATCTCCCAGAGAAATGGGCTTTGTGTCTACGGGGGTCCCAGCAGAGCGGGCTCACAGATCTCTCCAATCTAATGCCTGGTCTGTGAACAGAAAGCACACAGAACAAGCAGGGCCAATTCCCAGCCTCCCCAGCCCCCTCTCCACCAGCACAGACCACCCCTTGCCACAGATACTGTTTTCTTTGGCTGGCCACAAAGTCCATGACAACTCCAGCAAGGGACTTATTGTTAAGACTTGGAGGGGAAAAAGCTGCCAGACAGGTAAAACTGTCTGGTGGAAAAAAGAGATATACTGTGGAGATGTGTGACAGATACAAAGAAAGCATTGTTTAAATAAGTATTAAAAATACATAACGTGAGCAGCTGCCATTGTGCTGCCAACTCACTTAAGTAGCGTATTATACTAGGTTTCAGGGTGGTGATATTTATCCATATGTGAAATGTGCCAGAAGGATCAGTCAGTGCAAGTGAAATGTACGTTCAGGGTTTATTTTCTCATTCACCAATTACCTCATCAATCTCAGTACTTCTTGTTTCATTATTTGAGACAATAAACTTGTATGTAGCCCAGTATGCCTGTGTGGAAAAAGAGGATGATGAACAGCAAGTCACACTCTACTGTATTTTAATGTGTTGTTA
This sequence comes from Sinocyclocheilus anshuiensis, assembly GCF_001515605.1. NCBI lineage: Eukaryota > Metazoa > Chordata > Actinopteri > Cypriniformes > Cyprinidae > Sinocyclocheilus > Sinocyclocheilus anshuiensis. Next base: position 518,991 of record NW_015540872.1, on the reverse strand, counting down.
GTAGCTACATTTACATGCACCCAAATAATCCGATAACAATCAGATTGATGATGGCTCAATCGAATTGGAAATTCTACATGTAAACGCCTAAATCAATCAAGTTTAGGGTTCATATAAACAGAACTTTCAGAATCTGAAAACAGATTGGATTCATTCGGTTAGATGTAAATTAGTGCATGTAAACAGACCTCATGTGAATTACAGTATTTTCCCCCTCACAAGAATAAGTTGCAATAAAACAACTCCATGGAACTGTATAAAAATATTTCCTCAATGCCCTGCTTATGTTGCATTTTGTGGTAGATCATTTCATTGTTGTGGGAGGCAGTACGATCAATGTGCATTTGTCAGAAGTGCACACTGATTATACATGACAAACGTAATCTGCGCTGCGCTAAAATTTTAGTAGCCCTGACAATGCATAAATTGTCTGATATTTAAGGCTGTAAGGATAAACTTTTCCATCTTTGACACAAAGGAAGTGAAAATGCTAAGAAGCTGCAAGGGCTAGAGCAAAAGAGGTTTGATTTGACAGATGAATACTTGAGCTCTGTCCGGATGGATGAGGAAGGAGACGAGGAGGGAGAGAAAGTGAGAGAGTCTCATCAGTGGCTTTCAGGCTAGGATGTTTCATTATTACTCGTCTTTTGTCTGACTCTCTGTAGATCCTCCCTACTCTTGAGGAACGCTGCTGATGCTGGGTTAGGTGTGCCAAGTGGTTTTCAATTCAAAATTACAGTCCTTTTTCTCTTTCACGTCACTGGAAAAAATATGTAATGCATAAAGCCAAGCTTAACAGAGCAGGATGTGCAGAGCAGACTGCCAAAAGTCTTCCCTGTCTACTATGGCACAAAAAGACAATGAGAAGCATAAGACAGAACCATATCACTTGACTATAATGTATACACAATGATAATGATATTGTACCATTAGATGATTAAATGAACAATGCGCCATAGGTCAAACATAGTCTTGAAATTGCAATGGAAATGAAGAAACAAGTTAAAAAAAAAGAAGCATATGGGAAAAAAAGATAAAGTACCATCCATAATTATTAAAAAAAAATGTTTATATCAAAATGAAAAGTCTGTCATCATTTGCTTAAAAGGGGTTAAATGTACCATACAAGTATTATTAAAGTGGCCTGTATCGCTTATGGTCTATATTGCAAGTCTTCTGAAGTTGCATGATAAAAAGGCTTAAGTTGAAAATCTCATCTGTGGAATTTAAATATGCACATTTTTCAAGTTTGGCGCATTAATATCAGTGATGTCAAACCTGATGTGATACATTTTAACATGCTATACTGCAATGTATACACAAATGTGAACAACGTTTAAGAGCTGCCGTGATAATAACGTCTTTGGGGCATAAAGACCTGAAATACAATATAATAGTCATATGGAGTATTGTTATGGTACTTTTGGTACTGTTATAGTGTTTTTGCCACACCATTCACTTTCATTCTATATAAAAGAGCAACAAAAGAAAGCAAGTCATACAGGTTTGGAACAATGTGCGAGTGAGTAAATTATGACAGAATATTCATATTTGGGTGAACTATCTCTTTAAAAACACACAGTTTGGCAGTTAAGGTATACTTAAAAACTACTGTACCAAATGAATTGCAAAACATGCAGCTTTAAATTCACTCATTTCAGAGTCTATTTTTCCAATTGAGTCTGATTGGCTAAGCGTTCCATGTTCTGTTGACAAATTGGTTCTAAACATAATCACCCTTTGGACCTGAGTCATGGACCTGTGATTTATGCCACCCATAAAGCATACAGACCATTCAGGCCAGTGCCAGATATGAAATGTATTACTTGAGGTCAATAAGCAGGGGGGGCTGCATTTCAAAAGTGCTGACCCATATGTTTGCCAGGGCAAGACTCAAGCTCTTTGTTATAATATATGGCTGCCTGTCAAAAGCATTGTGACAATCAAATGACTTTATGTTTGGAGACAGAGAGGAAAACAGAAACAAAGTGTTTTAACGGCATAACAAAAAGCAATACTTCTATGCAACTTTACTGCAGTCTATATTTGAGCATTCCTCCTCTGTCCAAAAAACGCTTGGAAAACCACCTTTTCCTCTACTGTATAAAAGGGGCATAATTTCACAACTTCAAGGCACTTCCCTCTTTATCAGAGGGCTTCTTTGCCATAAAGATAAGTACTTTGTTCCATCTTAAACGGGATTTTCCATAAAAGCCACAGTAAACACATACTTCCCAGGCAAGGCTTCCTCCCCATAATTTTTCTAAGCTTTGCCTTTATGAGAGCCAATTAACTGTAAAGTGAAGAGGCAGTTGCGTCCATGTTAATTGTTTTCCCCATTCACAGAAACACTTGGAATGGGAGCTGTGCTTCCACTGTAGCCAGCGCTTGGCTTCCTCTGAAGGGAAAATGTGCATGCAGATGTACAATAGTATAAGAAAGTTTGCATAACTTGTATCAGTCCATGTTATAACTTAGCTTGAAAAAGAGGTCATTAAAAGTAGTAGAAATTAATTTAGCAAATTCAAAAGAACAGCTTTGATTTAAAACAATTTTCAGTAACACGAATGTCTTTACTGTCAATTTTGATCAATTTTAATGCATCCTTGCTCAAAAAAGTATTGTCTTTCAAAAAAAAAAAAAAGAAAAAAAAAAAACTTCAATATAATAAGTTAAAAAATATTATTTAATATTTATGGCACAAAAAAACTTTTTAGTGCTTCCCAAATACACATATCAGGATATGAACATACAAAGTTTCAGGAGGTCATAAAGAATAACAGCTAAAGTTGTGCAAGTATCTTTTCAATGGCTAATGTCAGTTTTCATCAAGACACCCAAAAGAAATCATGTCTGTATCAACAATGTGCTAGGCAAAAGCCAAAGAATGAACTAGGGCCCTATCATACACCTGGCGTAATGCAGTGCCAGGTGCGACGCAAGCATTTTTTTGCTAGTTTCAGCCCGACGCAGTTGTCATTTTCACGTACTGCGCCACGTTGTTTAAATAGCAAATGCATTTGCGCCCATTTGTGCGCTCATGGGCGTGCTGGTCTGGAAACGAGGTGTGTTCAGGCGCATTGTTGACCGAGGTCCAGACCTCGGTAAATTTTTCAAGTTCAAAAATAAAATTTGTTCTTTGAATGACTAATTTGCTGTTAAACTCCTCATATGAATGCCTGCATGACATATATAATTCAATTTAGACAGTTTGCAAGAATGTTTAGCGTCCCTGGTATGAAAATGATCGCTGCAAGACGCTGGCAGAGTGAACGAGTCTTGAGAAAGTTGTGAGTGAGCGTGCGGGCGCAGCCTCTTAAAGGCACTTAAACTGAAAGCAATCAAAAAAGCCCATGGACAAGTTTTTGCTGACAGGATACGACATTCGGTAAGGGTAACGCAAAAATTATCATGATATTATCTGTCATAAACGTTATCAATGCTGTCAAAAACAGTAGCATTTAACACTAGTACACACAGATCTGTAGAACAAGTAGGTTACAGAATAAAAATGAAATACGCAAAAACTAGCCATGAAGAAGTCTATGCTATGTCATTCAGTATAGTTAATTTTTCACAAATCATGCTATAAACTTTCATAAGAGCACTAGACAAAGTTATTGTAATTATGTATTGTTGCAATAAACAACTGATAAAATTATCCACCCTTAACTTAAATATAGTAAAGTATTAACACATTTTGATGCAATAAATAGGATATGATTTAAAAATAATTATCCCTCCAAAACAGAGAAAACATCTTTCACAAACATCTACATGTCTGTTAAAGTGTTTATACAGTAGTGTATATAATGATTTGTATTTGAAGGGGTTATTATAGCACAGTTCTTTAACTCCCTCCCCCCCCCACACACACACACCCACACACCCGGACCTCGCTAATTTTCAAAGCCTGGGTACGGCCATGCGCGTACACTCTGCTTATTACACACACAGGGATGCACAGCAGCACACAAACATGATGCCAAATATTAAAAATTAAAGGATTGCAATATAAAATATTATTATTGTGTAGGCTACATAAATATAAAAATGCCTACATGTCATAATGGATAGTCATTGCATATATCAGAATTAGGCTACCTATTTGCTCGCGCACGAGCAGATCCATTTCCTCTCTGGAGACGCGTTCTGTCTTTGCGCTTGCAAATTCCGCCGTGTAAATAGCAAATCTGCCATGGCACGAGTGCAACTGGCTCTTAAAGGGAATGGGAGATGAGACTCTGATTGGTTTATTGCACGTTATGCCCAAAACACACCCATTACTCATTAAGAGAATAGGGACAACCCTTTTAGACCATGCGCCGGGCGCGCCGACTGTTTTTCCCGTCGTTAAACTAGTGGATTTGGACACGCCCTGAGTGCACCTGCGCCGTGCACTTTAGACCATGGGCTTAGATCGTTAAAATAGGGCCCCTAGAGTTAAATAAGAAGTTCATGTGAGACAGCCAAAAATATCAATAATTTGAATCTTTCATAAAGACAGACAGGTCAAAAAATACAAGTCAATGCTGCTGAAAGAACTGATATTTTTTTATATCAAGGGTTCACAGTTTTTTCCAGCAGAAAGTGCATGGCTCAATGTATGTTCAGTGAAGACAAGCAAGGTATGTTTTTTCCCGCTTTATTATTATTATATTTTTAATTTGATTCATTTTAAAGGGGTCATATGATGCGATTTCAATTTTTCCTTTCTCCCTTTAAAGAGTTTTTATATTTTATATATTTAAAGCGAGTTTTTTGGGCAGTGTAGAGTATGACTTGTTGTTTGTCATTTCTCCGATCACAAATGCAGACATGGTTTTATGTTTACGCGGCGCGATGCAATGCAACGCGTAAAAAGACAGTATAAGGGGCCGTTCACATGTCGCGCCTAAAAACGCTGAGCGCGTCACACCGCGTGTGCGGCGCGACCGCGTCGCTTCCATTATGAGCGCGCCTGCCGCGCGTCTTCATTTGAAATAAAGAACTTGAGCGCGCAAAAAACGCAATATGTGAATGGCCCCTAAGTCATCATAATCCATAATTATGTCCCCACTGGATGCAACGAATGTTTTCAGAAATGCGGGGCATAGAGGAGAAACAATAATGTACAGTATGTGGAAAATAATGTTTTTTTTAACCTTAAACCGCATAAACACATTTCATTACACCAAATACACCAAATAATGTTCTTTTTAGCAGCACCATATGACCCCTTTAACCATTACAACAGTTTGAGGGTCAACTCCTACTTTAGAATTTAATTGGATAGTAAATTCTGAACTAATGACATTTTCAAAATTTCTACAGACAATTTAAGAAAGCGCTGTTTATACCAAACTGGTATATGACTGACTCCAGAAGACATCAGTCTTAAGATCTTCTGCAATGTTCTTTCCTAAAAAAAAAAAAATAAATACTAAGAAGAAGAAAAATTGTGTGTAGTAGTTAAACCTCCAGACATATGTATCTGAAGGTCTATTTGCGGAACACAGCACTCATCCTGAGAATTACTGGATAAATACTGAGAGGCTGTGTAACTTCTGAGGCAGGGGTTCTCACATCATTGTGATGGTTCATCATCATAAATCTTGGTGTTCCCCAGAATATCACTACGCCTCCCTGTACAAAACTTAAGAGGCCGTCTGCCAATCACTACAGATTCTCTGGCCACTCTGCAGCCATATTTACAGGAACACAGTCGCAAGGCCACGACATACACACATCAATTCAAAACTCCCCAGACCTTCGCCAACCTGTGGAAATCAGTCTGTCTCCTACTGGAACATGGATCCCATCGCAGTTCCCGCTGCCAGTACAGCAGTACAATTCCAACAAAGCTCTTTTTTTCGTTCTCCTCTTTCAAAGAGCACGATCAATACAGCACGTACTACGCACTGCTCCCACAAAGGCCGAAATATATGTAAACTTTTGTTTTACACGCAGTGTCTTTGGAATCCACTTCAAATAGAGCACACTTCAAACACTAGGCCCCCACAAGTCTTTGATCTGATTCTGAATGCAGTAAAGTTATGTTGCATTCAATTTTAATTGGACTTAAAAAACAGGAGACTAGTGGGAAAACCTGTACAGAAGTAAAAGAAGAAGAAAAAAGTTGTATTCAACCAGAAAACAGAATAAGGTTCATTAATGCACAATATCTCTGAAGAAGCCAAACAATCGATTGCTGCTCTCGAATCCCTCAAAAGATAATGCAGGATTTCAGTAAACACAACACAAATAGAAAGATTCTCGAGGTCAAAAGAAATGCAACTTAATGACTAATAAATCTGAAAGTTGGAGAAAACTTTCAAAGGCTTTTGGAAAAGTACAGTAGAACGAAAAGACACAGAGAAAAAAAGATTTATTGCGTAAGTGGACTTTAAGTTTGATGGGAAATGGGCAAGTCAGCTAAAACAGGATACATGTGCACTTCTATTAGTGTCAGCAGGTCTGGGAACAAATAACCTCACACGATCCAGAATGCATGTGATTTTCTCTGGCTTTTTCCTACATGAGAAGTCAAATGTCCAAATGTGATTTCCCAAAGAAATGTGAAGAATTAAATGATTTTGGTTCCATTAATGATTCTCTCTGTAATTCCAATGAATAAACGTTTGGAAATAATAATGTAATTTTATTGCAATAATTACTTAGCAAACCTAAATAATGAATACACTGCCATTTAAAATTTTGGATTAGGGAACACATATTTACTATCAACTAAAATTTTTCCCTCAATAATTTTTTTTTTTTTGCTGATTGATAGTAAGTAGGGCAGTAGTTGTAGTAGTGTGCTTTATATGTACCAATAAACATCCAATATACTAGTAATATGCATGTTAATAAGCAACTGGTTAATAGTGAAGTGTTCCCTAATTGCTGGATTAGTGGCTGCTGAAAATTTAGCTTTGCTATCTTAGGAATACATTACGTTTTAAAATAATAAAATAAAAAGCTACTTTAAATTGTAAATATATGTCACAATATTACTGGTTTACTGTATTTTTTATCAAATATATGCAGCCCTCTTTTAAAAACATAAAAACGTGTTGAATAGCAGTGTACATTTAAAACAATTCTTGCAAAGGATGTGTTTACACAGACTATTTAAATTACTTTTCACGGTATTACTATAGTGGTGACATACATGCTATCCAATAACTGCATGTATGAAAGAACAATTCTAAAGCTGTGCAGTATGCCTTTGATTCACTAAAAAGAACATACTCAGGATTGTTCGCTCAGAAATCTGACTAGATTGGGTTGAGCTGTAGATAGTAGTGTTGTCATACCAAAGACAAAATAGTGCTGGAAACTATGTCAGAGCATTCTGTATGTATAGGGCGGCAGAATGCATGTGTGAGAATCGTTAATGGAACAAAATGTCATTTGTTGAATACACTATACTACATACAGTAGAAAAGAATAATAAATACAAATAAAAACTGCATTATGGATGTTTTTTCCCATCTTTTAATTAATCCATTACTTTAAAGTTAATCTAAATTTTAATGAATTCTGTTTTCATTAACTATTTCATTACTATCATCTTAAACACTAAACGCTGGAATCTTCAAGACTGACCTTTTTTGAGGAAAGTTCATGAGATCACTGTTTTCATCATTGTAAGTGACAACTGTTAACATATTAGAGAATAATTGAGTTTAGAGGTGCGTCTATATTTGGGGTGAGGATCACTTCCATTAGAGCATAATTAAATAATTATAAGCTGGTGAATTTTTACTGTGGCATCACAGTGAAAGGAGCCCATGACCCACTTAAAGCCTTCATATCTGAAACAGAGCCACCCTTTGATAGTTCTCTCAATGCAGACACTATTTGACAGTTACTTTCGGGTATTAAAATGTGCCTCTCCATCACTTCTTCTTTCTTTTTTGCCCCCTCCAAAGAGTATGTGCGTTCAATGAAGGACATGCAGATCTGTGGTCTAAGGTGAATGTGTGAGTGATGTCTCCTATAATCTATCGGACATGTTATTCCAGTGGAGGATATGAGGCGGACCTCACGAAACATTTATCTGGGAAGAGTGGCTGAGGAGAGATATAGATGAAAACAGAGATGATAGAAAGAGAGACCACAATTCCAAAAAGGACACTGATGAATACCTGTAAGCCAAAGGCGTGGGGGAAAATGGAAGACAAAAAAAAAAGCAACAACATTCAAGCATTCAAGGTGAGATGTCAAACTACAATAATGGGCCAATCATTAATACAAAGCTTTATGAAGAACTGAAAAATCAGTAGTTCATACAATAGATCCTATTTAAACCCCTTCCTGGGCTCTCAATTTCACAAATGCACACGCACACACACATAGGTATCTACATACACCTCTGCGCTGCTACATTGAGTTAAACACGCTCTTGGAAGCTTAGAAAAGCTTTGTGAGTTCTAACGCTTAACACAAAGCCCTCAGGCTGAGATCTCGCACAAAGCTCTTAAGCTGCCTGTGTTCATGGTGTGCCGTGCCAGCGCTGAGCTGTGTACAGAGGACAGACTACTGCCTACTAGAGGACCGATTCATTCTTCCTGTGATTCCAGCGTCAATAACACGCAATCTTTTACACAGAGACTAGCAGCGGCCCTGAACCACAAGGTTATCATATTGTCAGCCAGGCCTTTTCTTGAAGTTATCCGTGAGGAAATGAATAAGCACAATGTTATTTCGGACATGCTTTTTTTTATGACCGCCATTTCGTTGAATTATCATTCAAAGTTGAAAGCCTCATGCGAAACCATCTAAACCATATCTGAGTTTGACACAACATTCTCTTGACTTCCAGCCAAGTTCACTTGGAAATCTGTTTCTGCTCCAAACAAAACGAGTGACAACAGAGAAGTGAAACAAAGTTATTTTATTAAATCTGACAATCTCTTCAGCGAACACAATGGCAGGGGATCATGGGAAAACACTCTGGCTTTGTCATAAGTTACAGTGTCTGGAAAATCTCTGAGCTCAAATAGCCGGCAGTGTGTAAGGACTGATAAAGAACAGAGCCTGAGACGATTAGCTTAATTTATACTTGACCATCCAAGGATCCATTAGACTATTATCCTCTCTCCATTCTTATAGCGGTGCTGTAACGTGCAGTACAGGCTAAGTGGCAAGGAGACGTCGATGAAGTTTATGTGGGGGCCAGACATTTTAGAGGTCAATTTTCTAATTCCATTCAATGAACTTCATTTTCAGACGTTGGTTAAAAGCCTGGAAACCACTTGAAACATTTGAAGAGCAATTCCACCTCAACAATAAGGGTCAGGTTTGGGTCATTATCTGGTGAGGAAGAGCGTGAAATATTTCTGAGCTGACCTTCATATATTCACATTGCAGAGTAACGATGTGGAGAGGAAGAAGAGAAGATCACTGATACCCTTTAGAATACTCTTTATACATCTGCCATGTTAGCATTGTCCTTTGAACCGTTTGTTTTTTGACGTGTAATGTAACAACAACAACTGAGAATATAATTTACGCGGGTGTAAATTTAGCCATGATGAGCAATTTTCTTTGTACCATTAGCATTTAGACTTGAAAAAAGGGGCCTGGCTCACAGCTCTCCTGTTGACTCTTGTGGCCTTATGAGATAGCAGGGTCAAATGCATTTGATTTGCATACTGTGTAGCATGGGAAGCATATTCGGTCACTGTACCACTTTTCAGAAATCTCCTGCAAGAAACTGAATAAAAAAATGTCAACTTTCAAATGCTTTGACTATCAACAGTCATTCAATCACTATGGGTACATTTACACAACAGTAACAGTTAAGACACCAACTAAAAACTTTTTTTTTTACACGCCCGTTTTGGCCATTCATTTACACAACAGCTGCATTTTGGGGGACTGAAAAAGCAAACCTTGTGTTTCACTTTCAAAGTTATCGTCTCTGTGTAAACTACAAAAATGCTAATTTGTGAAAATGGTAATGTAATACAGGCATATGTGTGTATGTGTGCAGACGCATAAAATTTCTTTACAAAGTGACATTGCCAGCTACTGGCCTGGCATTCATAATACAGCGGTTTTTGGATCCGTGTGAACGGGGATTGTTTTGACAACGTTGTCTTCTGCACACGAAACTTTAAAAAAATGTAACTTAGGAAAAACTTTCCCGTGTTTTAGTACTTTGTTGTTGTGTAAACATTCCTTGTATTTGTACCAAGTTCAGTACTGAAAGCAGCTTGAATCCAAGATTTTGATCCCTGTCCTCATCATGTCCACCTCCATCTATATCCGTTCGGCCCGGCTCACAGCTCTCCTGTTGACTCTTATGGCCTTATGAGATAGCAGCGTCAAATGCATTTGATTTGCATACTGTGTAGCATGGGAAGCATATTCGGTCACTGTACCACTTTTCAGAAATCTCCTGCAAGAAACTGAATAAAAAAATGTCAACTTTCAAATGCTTTGACTATCAACAGTCATTCAATCACTATGGGTACATTTACACAACAGTAACAGTTAAGACACCAACTAAAAACTTTTTTTTTTACACGCCCGTTTTGGCCATTCATTTACACAACAGCTGCATTTTGGGGGACTGAAAAAGCAAACCTTGTGTTTCACTTTCAAAGTTATCGTCTCTGTGTAAACTACAAAAATGCTAATTTGTGAAAATGGTAATGTAATACAGGCATATGTGTGTATGTGTGCAGACGCATAAAATTTCTTTACAAAGTGACATTGCCAGCTACTGGCCTGGCATTCATAATACAGCGGTTTTTGGATCCGTGTGAACGGGGATTGTTTTGACAACGTTGTCTTCTGCACACGAAACTTTAAAAAAATGTAACTTAGGAAAAACTTTCCCGTGTTTTAGTACTTTGTTGTTGTGTAAACATTCCTTGTATTTGTACCAAGTTCAGTACTGAAAGCAGCTTGAATCCAAGATTTTGATCCCTGTCCTCATCATGTCCACCTCCATCTATATCCGTTCTGACTCCCTCTATCTCTTTCTGTCTCTCCTCAGTAGAAGCTCCCCCCTTTTCAGCCCACACAGGGTTGATCAGCTGGAGGAAATCAAGCCCCACTCTACATTTCCTCTCAACTGATTAAGATAAACTGCTTTTCAGCCATGGTTACCCCCGACCAATCAATTAAAGCAATCAATTAAAGGCCTGCCGGCTGAGCCTTTGGTAATTGAGGGTTGAATAAACATAGGCCTCTGATACCCATGTTAAAGCAATAACAAAGCCAGAGCCATGAAAGGCGCTTGAAAAATGTAATTTTTGGGATTTGAATAAGCAGCTATTGTAAAATATCTAAAAGGGGGGCAGGGGTCCTCTGGCTCTGTCCTTTTTCACTTTTTTCCCCCTCTGTGTTTCTAAGCGTTGCCTGGAATAGCACCTCAGGATGTTAAATATTGAATCTAATCGTCTTTACAGCCTTTTCAATTTTGCTATGAACACAATTTTTTTAAACTGCTTAGTGTTATTCAAACATGTGCGATGTGCCAGTGAATTTTCCAGTGAAAACAGTTACACTGGGCAGAATGAACAGACTCTTTGGCCAGTCTTGGGTGTGTGGTCAGAATCAGCCATAAGCACTTGGGTTAGTGAGTGTATGGTTTCACTAATTCAATCACGGCATTTATGCTGGCTGAACTCAGCAGTCCAGTCAAAGGAAAAAATGGAAGGAAAATCTACTTTTTCCCTATTTAAACGACAAGTATTTGAAGGAACAAGACAGGTACACTTGTCCATAGTAACTTTTAACAATACTTACAGAAAGCGTCTCTGATCACCATTAGGTTTAACTTGTATTGACAGCCTCTTGTAAATCTGAGGAAGCCTGACATTAATGACAAAGAATTTAAGAGAATACATCCACAAGATCCAAGATAACTCACTAATACAGTAGGCTTCGCTCATTTATTAGTCTTTAACAAGAGTCTTTCAGCTTTTTATGACACATTTTTTACTTGTTGGAAGTCTTATAATGTTGAGGCTGTGCGTTTGGTTTGAATTAGTCAGCTTTTTCCGAGGTTTGCTGACTGGGACTCCACTGGATTTTTCTCAGAAGGTGGTGGTTGACATGACATGCTTTTATATCTGTCCAGGCTGTCAGACATAAACAGTAAACAGTTTAAATCTAGTTTTATATTCTTAAACCAAATGCAGCATTAGAATCTGCATTAGTTTAATAACTTGTTATTCAGTTAGTTAGGAATTGCAGCAGAAGAATTAATATTGTTACAAGAAAAGAGAAAAATCAGACACAGGATATAAAATGAAGGATATAAAATCGTCACATTTTATAATAAATTCTGAACCATCTTCTATTACTGTCCTAGGGTATGATTCAGAATAATCTGATATAATATTAAAATTAGTCAATGATTCGGTTCTTAAAGGAAAAAGTCAAATGCTTGAGAAATGAAAAAGTTGTAACTTGTCATAATCATAAAGTGTAAAAAGAAAACCATAAAATCACACACACTAATTAATATATGAAATCTATGGTTTGATTTGAGTAAACTAATGGTCAGAAATGAGTAGTGTACTTTTAATAGAACATGTTTCTATATAAAAAGCGGTGTAGCCAAAATTGTACATATGTAGTGCAATATATATATATTTTTTTTTTTTGTTTGTTTTGTTTTTTTTTTCCCACCTGATCTGTCACTAAAGGATATTCTTAGTAATAAAAAAGTAATAAAAATGTGGACTGAATAAAAATATTTATCATATTAGTGTAATGCAATGCAGCTATGCAATTTTCATGCCTCGTTCACCAACATTTTTTTTTTTTTTTTTGCGAACTCTCTTAATTTTCAACGGCCCCTGATTACATAAACACAAACATTCCCAACCTCATTTCCTTTTCGGATCATGTCTTTCTGGAGGACACAATGTCAGTCAGACAGTCTGAAAGCCATACGTCCTACAGTAAAAACGACAGCCATGATGGCTTCTCATTGAAATGGTGTAGATGTGCATGACCCCTCTTTATGAAAAGGTCGGCCATTTACACAACAGAACCATGGGGTAAGAATCAGAGCCTGGGCTCCTCCTGAAGTCTGCCTCTATGTTTTGATCTCTCCCAGCAGGGGATTCCCGACCTGAAACCAACAACTGGACATGTGATGGGACAGCACATCTTGTCAAGACAGGGAAATGAAGATGGAGTAAGCAAGAGACAGAGAGAGAGAGAGACTTCCTCCAAACTGTAACAGATCCACATACACAACATTAGCATCATTTATAGCATCATTTAACCTTTCCTTTGTGCTCAGGGACACTGAAGCAATTAAAAAACAAGTGGAATACACATTACACAACCCACAAACCTGAGAAATCAGAAAGCAGAAAGCCTCTGGGGTGGCATCTGAACAACGCAGACTAACAAAACAGAGAGTGAAAGTGATTAAGAGACATAAAATCAAATTTTGTTTTCCTTATGATGCCTCTTTTGTATTATTTCATCTTCATGTATTGAACAACAGCAGCATATGATAAATTTTTCATCACAACATATATTCTGAACAGTATAACAAGCCTACACGATATACATGACATAAAAATACAGGATCATACATGACGGGCTGCAAAGTATAGTTGCTTGAACATGCATGCCTGTACATTACTACCATTATACCTGTACGTCTGTTACATCTATTACAAAACAAGACGTATAAGCCCCTCGCTCCTGACACCTCATTCTTCCGCCCCCCGTGTTGTTGCGGCCCATAAATAATGAAAGCACACTGCTTTTGCAGAGATTGAAGTTTGTAACCTACTGCTACAATCCCGGCTCAGCGCGGAGAACACCATCGGGGCTCGGCGTCCAACAAGGTCCATATTGACCCACGACCTCCACTGAGTGCTGCCACGTACACACACTCTTTTGTGTGTGCAACCTGGACACTTTGCTCTGAAAGAGAGTTTACTTCTAAATAAATAGTTAATGCAGCATACCTGTTTTGATGAAATAATTCATTGACGCAGAGTAACATCTGTAATAACTAACTAGATGCCACGTTCGGAGAAAAACAAATTCAAGGCTGATCAATAGAGGCCTTGGGGGTTTATTTACTGTACCCTGATCAAGGCTGTGAGATTAGTATAGGTATAGTGCAAATAGGACCGTGCACCCACTCACACCAAGACCCATCCCCTTCCTCGCTGCAGCGCTGGACGGTAGATGTGGAGATGTTCTCATTAATATGGCTATGGAAAACAGCCTTCAGGCAGTTGGAATAGAAAGCAGCCCAACGGAGAGTTCATTAGACACACAATCAGGAATCACACAGCACAATGCTAAATGGGGTTTGTGTTTGGTTTTACTCTGCGTCTCTGCCGCTGCGCAAACGAAGCTTACGGAAAAATCCATAATGCTGAGCAGAATGCATAATGGCACACAATAACGCAGGAATCTAAGAAAACCGCCGCCGTCGTAAACATGAAAGCCAATTATAAGTAATTTATTGACGTCCAAGGTTCCATCCTTAAAATATTAAAACGCACAACGGATTTCAAAGAGGTTTTGATGTGGAGAACAGGTGAAGATCACTTATTCTGACAAGTTTCAGGAGCTTGATATGTAAAATTTGTGGCTACCCCCCCCCCTCCCAAAAAATTACAAAAATAATAAATACACAAGAATTTGTTCTAACTAACTAAAGAAAAGCCATGAGATAAATAAAACTAATACAGCTCCCATTTAACATTTCCAGGAGGGAATATAATTAGACAAGTAGCAGCATCTAATTCACGCACGTACGGCACACTGCGTCTTTTCTCCATTCCTCTAAAAACATGTCGTCTGCTTTGACATGCCTCGGCCCCATCTAAATTATCATTGCTGACCCTGAAGAAAGAAATATGGTTTGGCAATGGTGTTGGTGCTATTAAAAGTGAAAGTGGCTGCAAATAATGAAGAGTATTTTTAAAGCAGGCTGAGACAAGAGGACAGGGTTTTTCTTAAGCTGTCACTCCGTGAGTAATCATGATTGCCCTCCACGTCAGATGGAGAGAAGGGGGCACATACGCACACTTCCCCAATCCATCTCTCATCGCATCCGCCACCGGAGGAAACATCTCCCTCCCCTGCTCCATCTCAGACTAGATTTGCGCCTCTTCACTCAAACGGGCAGATGAGGCAAGTGTTACAAATATGTGTTTTATATTCAGCGAAAAATCATAAAGTCAGGCAGAGGTCTTGCCATGTTGTGCACAGCGCAACTTGCTTATGTGACAAAAGAATCATAACTGCAAAACAGCCTTTGCTAGATACATTAATTAGCTGATTCTGACATAATGTATCGCACATGCTTTTAGGTTGTCCAATAATGGGAGATATTTCAATGCAAATGCAAATGCAAATGCATTTCATTACCAAATAAAGCCAGACAGGGTGTTATTCAAGAAAAGTCAATTATTTACAATAGTTGAGAATTTATGCAAATGTAATCACAGATATAGAATGGGAAATAATGGAAAATGACTCCCCAGCATGTTTCAGGGGCCATGTTTCATACTTGTATATTTGCATGGAAGCTGACAGTGTGTATGAATATGTTTTTGTGTACATTATTCTGATTGGAGCACTTAATTAAAAAAAAAAACTGGAATAAACTAACCTTCGGTGTATTCTGAGGAGAAAAAAAAGTGATAATATTGTTTTTTTTTTGTAACTGTCATTTAGTTTAAGGCTGTCACCTTGTTTAAATTGTGTAACTGTATTCTAAATTATTCCGGCTCTGTTCACAAATCCCTGACAGAAGGTGCTTATATGACGTGCAGGGCAGTTATTTTCCAGTAGATGGCACTATACTGTGGCTCTAAGTCCCAAAGGTGAGCTCTTGCAGCATGTTGAAATGCTTTGCTGTATTTGTCACACACACAGCAAACTTTAATAGAAAATATAAAAAATATATGAATAAATGATGGAAATATAATTTAAAATGTAATACTGCATAAAATGTTTTTCTGTTGCAAATAATTATTCAAAATATTTGTATTTTCCAAAAAATCGAAATATTCTCCAAATGCAAGGAAAACATTATTTATTAACATTTTTAAACACTGATTGTGGATTAACGCGTAAACAGTATGTATATTTTATGTAATAAAGTGTGCATAACGCATAAAAATAATATCAATAAAATATCTCTGACTTCATAGGAGGCAGTCATGTATGTGACAGTGAGCACATTTGAGAGAGTCAATATCTAAGGGAAGGGGACACTTACTCACAAGCACACACACTTTAGTGCATATATTTCCACAGCAATTGAAAATTGTGAAATAAACAAAGAAATAGCCTTAGAACAGATTTGTCTCGTAAGGAACGGTCTAAGTGTCGACGTGCTGGTTCTGCTCAACAGGGAGTGAGCGAGACAGAATGAAAGACCACTGGCACTAGTGCGATATATATATGCCCACTATAGACACCTCGAAGCACGTAGAGGTGTGAAAGCATCTGGATCTCAACCCCTCGAGCTGCAGGGTGGGGCCCGGACAGACTCCAAATGTAGGCTGATGGAAAAGCCTGATTACTCCTGTCAAAGTGTAGGCAACAATGCCTCCCGGTGCTTTGTTTACCCTGCTTTTCAAAGACGTTTATTCTTTGATAAGGCCCCGGAAACGGGCTCACTGGTGGGAACCCATGGAAAAGAATACACTTTTTAACAATTGCGCCGGTCTTATCCCCCAGAGCAGTGCGTCTGGGTGTGGGAATAGTGCGCGGTCCATATGCTGCAGCGCGGCGATAGCATTCACAGCCCAGGGCCGGAGAACAGGCTACATTCAGTCCAGAGAACCACAGGCTCCACACTGGCCCATTGTACACAGATGGACAATATACTCTATATTTGGTTTAGCACAAAGAAACAAGGTTCGATGGAGAGGGCGCTGGCCGGGGGGGTTGGGGGGTGTTAACAGTGTTGTGTTATATATAATATATATAATTTTTATAATATATAATTAATTAAGCTCAAATTAGCTACCACAGCATATACATCAACTGATAAAAGCAATCTTTTTAAAATGTAATTGCATAGGACTACTTACATAATTATTCATTATTAGTAGTATATCAATTTAGTATAATACAATAACATAAAACAATATAATGATTTATTCTTAATTTTATTAATATATTATTAAATTCATTAGTAGTACTTACACATTTTTTTATAATTTTTTAGCATGATTTTTTTGATATCTTGGTTTAATCTATAGACTATGCAAAACAAAACAGGAAGAGTGTACCATCAGAGCAGTGAGTCGAATTGATCAGAGCCAGTAATTTGGGTTTGCTGTGTTTTGTATGGAAAGCATTAGTCTGACACATGTGAGGCTGAGCACCTTCTCAAGCAAGAAGAAAAAAAAAACTTTGAGCCACCACCGCCACCCACAGAGGCCCCACAGTGCATTGGGTAAATTAGTATTATGATTTTAACAGATAAATACCCGTTCCGCCTAATTAATCCCGTACATCACAGGGGATATGACACCATGGGCCAAACAGATCAAGGAGTACACATCATACACTTTTTAACAATTGCGCCGGTCTTATCCCCCAGAGCAGTGCGTCTGGGTGTGGGAATAGTGCGCGGTCCATATGCTGCAGCGCGGCGATAGCATTCACAGCCCAGGGCCGGAGAACAGGCTACATTCAGTCCAGAGAACCACAGGCTCCACACTGGCCCATTGTACACAGATGGACAATATACTCTATATTTGGTTTAGCACAAAGAAACAAGGTTCGATGGAGAGGGCGCTGGGCGGGAGGGTGTGTTGACAGGATTGTGTGCGGGAGTGTGTGAGAGGTAGTGTAGGTGCATTTGTTTGTGCTGAGTGTTCGAGGTGAGAGAGCGCGAGCGTGTGTGTGAAAGGGGGAAAGACAGAAGGAGACAGCAGAGACACATATGTGTTTTCAAGACAAGTCATAGCTGTCGTAATTCATTAATTAATATTTAATGAGATGAGTGTAAATGGGAGAATCTGGTCTTTCTAAAAAAATAAGAAAAGTAATCAATCTAAAATTAGGAGTACACATCAAAGGTGCCACTGCTGTGAGGGTTCTACAGAGGCACAAAAATCATTTTCTTCTTTATTTTTATGTGCAGATAGTCAATGATGCCGCGGCAGAAGAATGCGGAGAAAGAGAGTTAATTCCTCACGATGGACTGAGAGGACAGAGCATCATCAGCCAGGCCTCTAATTAGGCTCCCTGTTTTCAAAACATCAGTCCTGAAATGCAACATTGGCTAAATCAATAGGACATGGTGCAAATACATATGGTGTGTTGCTGGAAACAAATAATTATGCAAAAAGCCAGCATTCACACGATGAGGCAATACATGGTTTTAGAGAGCATTTGGCCGGGTTTTAGAACGCGACAAAAAGATCTGGCTCCTAAATAAAAGGCTGTGCAGTACATATTCAAAAACACCACCCCAAATCAAAGTGTAAATATTTATCACACCAATCACCTCCCTCTCACATTTGTCCTAATAAATCATTTCTACTTTCTATTTAGTGCTTTCATTATGAGCCGTAATCTGCCTGAAAGCGGCTCTGCACACTGGGGAGGAAATAAAGGTTTGATCTGAATATAGACGGAAATTTGCCCAACATTATCCACGCTAACACGCCACTGACATTAGAGCAGAAAGAGATGACTTGCCTTTCATCTGTAGCAGCTGTTTAATGCTAAATGACAGAAAGAGGATGTTAGATGCAGGCTATTGTATGGTGATCACTAAAAATAATAAGGAAAAATTAACGCTAACTACATTACAATTACATTTCTTTTAGTTTCATAAATCTTTACTGAAATAGGAAAAAAAAATCCTGTCCACGTCTTATATATTGTAAAGAAAACTGTAATGTTTAGCTACAATACAACTTTAGAGAAAAAAATGCTACAACTTTGCTACGAATTGTAGCTAAACTGACAGATTCACTACTTTTAGTGTCACTCCTGTCCGAAATAGGCTTTGTATGCATTCAAAGGAATTATTCCATTAGAGATCATTTTGCTTTGATTTGATTAAGCATATTTTAAATATCAGTCCATACATGTACACACATTGTCCAGTGTCTCTGGTTTCTACACCTATTCCTGTCTGTCAGTGAATGTTTAGCAGTCAGTTTTAGGGTTGTAGGGTGTACCCTACAACAAACGGCCTCAAAATAAGTCACTTACAAAATGAGAAAAGGGTGTTTCCTCAGATCCAGAGAGAGAGAGAGAGCTTGCCTTCTTCTTATTTGACACAAATTGTCTGTGCACTCTAAAGAAAATGCAGTGTCCTGCCAAGTTGACCACATATTTACTGTTTACTGCTGGCTGTTGCACATGTGGTTTTAGCATACGCTCTCCTCTCCCAGTTAAATCATCTGTGGTCCCTGGGCTTTCTTCTGACATACGCTGCATTGGCACTGCTGCAGCAGCTTAAATTTTTCAAGCAAAGAAAGGCATTTGTATGAAATAATAATGACCATTTCATACATTTATATTTATGTGTCTCTGTTTTGTTTCCTTTTTTTCTTGTCTGTTCTCGCTCAGCAGGAACAATGTCTGTCTATTTTTCTCTCTCAGTCAGTTACAAGTAACAACTCAAGCATTGTCCTGCCACGATCATCTTTCTGTCTTCTGCTATTTTTACTCATTTCCTCTGTCGTACACCCTCGCAGCCACTCTTTACTGACGGCAGCACCGCTAGCATGTGCTTTCGCTCTCAGCGTCTGCTCGACGCTCTCTGATATGTGAGTGTGCTGGAGTGGAGAGAGACTGACGGGGCCGAGCGTCTCTCCCAGAAGACTGAAGCTGGACTTATAATGAAGTGCTCAAAACACCTCCAGGAGCACTATCGACGAGATGGTCACATGGACAGTGACTGATAATGAATTATAGATTTCAGAAATATCAGAAGAGCAGCATTAATAACCAATTCAAGCAGATCATATTGAAAGCCAGAAAAATAAGAGTTTCTCCTGTAAGACTTTTAGTCAGATTATCAAAAATGCACTTATAGAGCATTTTTCATGATGGTAGGTGTCTGTCGGATGTTTTTATTATTTTTATTGTTACTTTAACAGAAGTAATGAAAAAAAAAGAATAAAAATCTATCTATCTATCTATCTATCTATCTGTCTATCAAAAAGTTGGTCCAGGGAAACAACTGTACAATGCAATACAAACAAAGATTTAGTATCTTATTATAGTGTCAACTATTTTCACTATTTTGCTTTTCAACTTTTCATTTTTTTTTCTCATCTTTCATTCAGAAAGCAAACACATCTCAGAGGATGCCTCAATCTTGATTATTTTCTTTGAATGTTTTGCTTCTC
The DNA here is from genome assembly GCF_001515605.1 of Sinocyclocheilus anshuiensis. Taxonomy (NCBI): domain Eukaryota; kingdom Metazoa; phylum Chordata; class Actinopteri; order Cypriniformes; family Cyprinidae; genus Sinocyclocheilus; species Sinocyclocheilus anshuiensis. Next base: position 498,667 of record NW_015540872.1, on the reverse strand, counting down.
TTTGCTAGCACTAACCTCAGATTCTTGTAAGAGATTTGGATTTTAGCATAAAAATTAATTTTCTCACGTAAGACGGGCCCTTTATAAAAAATATTACATTACAGTTACAGTTTTTTACATTAAGGGAATGGCACAGTGTATGTATGCACTGATACACACTCTCTCCTGCACTAAAAAGTCCATATAGCTGTTTCAACATCTTGCTCGCATTCTAATAATTTATTGTATATGTCAAAATTAATTAAAAAGAGCCCGTGAGCAGAATCCTGCCTCTGCATCTCAGAGTGAGATTTCTTCTCTGTTACATTAATTGCATCGGACGCTCCCAGTTTAGCGGGAGAGCAGCAGTGTTTCAGTAGCATGTAGAACAAAGCAGGCTGCCATGTACTTTGCCTGAGGGGTCAAAGCTTTCATTGGCAGAGTGTGTGAGAATGTTAGACAATGAGCGTGAAGTCAGCTGACAGCCCCATTCGCCTGAAGAACCTGCACAGTCATCTAGTGTGACAGCACTGAAACTGAGAGCACAAAGCCACGTCTGGCACTCTCTGACAGTCTTTACATGAGCTGCAGAGGAAAGACACTGAGCTCTGGAGTGTGGAGCTGTGAGGAGCACTACAAATGGGAAGGAGGACGAAAAAGATCAATAATTATTGGTGTTTCAATGAGTCTGAGTCTTTGATTCTGGCTTTTTCTAGTTGTGGCATGTTGTTAAACCACAATAAAAACATTGAAATATGGGAAACCAGCACCTCAGAGAGGAGAGTGTTTGAGACTTCTTGAGAAGACATACAGAGAGTGAGGAACTGCGATGCTATATTTTTGTCTATGGACTTGTATACCAAGTATACAAGTCCAATATTGTTAAAGTTTTTTTTTTATGGAATATTTTGTGCATTTTCTGAAAATGAAATTTATTGAGAAGTTTATTTTCAAATTATGAGACAATTTCAAAACTCTAATTTAAATAAACTTATAACAGACATTTGTTCTAAAAATGTCACTTTTTAGCTTTGTTTATGTTATAACATGAATTAACCCCGGATGAGGTTTCATCTATCCATCATTACTCATTATTTTATCACAAATACAGTAAAAAACATCAATTGTGAAATATTATTAGAATTTAAAACAACTGTTTTCTATTTAATATATTTTATTTCTCCGAAAGCAAAACTGATTTTTTAGCAGTCCTCGATATCACATCATCCTTCAGAAATTATTCTAATTAGCTGATTTGGTGTTCAAGAAACATTTCTTATTATTTTCAATGTTGAAAACAGTTGTGTTGCTTAATATTTTTTGAAACCATGATACAGTTTTTTTTTTTTTTTCAGGATTCTTGCATGAATAGAAAGTTCAAAATAACAGCATTTATTTAAAACAGAACTCTATATTTATAATTTATAATCAGTAAAATTATAAATGTCTTTACTGTCACTTTTGGTCAGTTTAAAGGTGGAGTATGTGTGTAGTTTCTGCGCCACTAGTGCCACCTAGCGGAACTACAAAACAACCGTTGCAAACGCTTAACGCGCGCATTATGCTTCTCCCAAATCAAACATTACACACACAGCTCTTACGGTCTATAAGTAAAAGCATGTCCAAACAGGTAAAAGAAGGCTACTTTCAATAAAAGTTCCAACATATTAGGATTACTTTTAAGGTGAAGTTTAGCTTACCTATAGAGAAGAAACTCCACAAGTTGTAACGACTGGAACTTTAACATTCTAGCAGATTCCTCCATCTTGTAAGAACACCGCCAGTGTTTACCCTTGTTATATCCCGTTGTCTGTCTCTGTGTATTTTTGCAAGTCCTAGAATTTTAGCTTGCATTTCTGTAAGGGATCTGAATTTCATCTTCCACTCCGGCTAAACACCTTCAGCCTGCTAAACTAGCCACGCCCCCAAAAGCAAATACAAATAGGGATTCGGATCGTTCGGACCGAATTGCGATTGGATGTTTTATGGTCCTGAGACTTCCACAAAAGATTTATGGGTTTTATATATTGGACCTTAATAAATGTATTAATATGATTTGGTATGAGAAAAGCGCATTATATATAAAATGTATTATTATTATTATTATTATTATTATTATTATTATTATTATATACATGTCTGTGTGTCCTCAAAATATAGATATATAAATTGAAATATATATAAAGAAATAAAATCACAAGTTCACAAAACAACCTATAAATATTTTCAAATCAAATTATATAATTATGTATAATATTATTATATCACATAAAAATTGTCCCCCATCCCATTGTCAATGTAAATCTGTGTTTAATACAGTAAACAAATGGGACATACGTGGCTTTAGGATTCTATTAAGTTGCCGGGCAGGCACTATATGGTAGCTCACCCAGTACATCTAGTGAGTCTGTAATTACAAATCATCATTGATAAACCATCACTATTGCTAGCAATGCTCAACAGAACTCACTTTCATATCATGGGACAGGCGAGGACCGGGCGTAGGCCGTGTGTGGGTTGCCGCTTCTCTTAATGCTAACCGATGGGGTTAAACAGGAGCAGATGCCTCTGTAGACACATGGGTGTACGTTTCAATGCTGGGAGTCTGAATCAATGTCTATGTCTCCTGACAGGAACGCTCGGCTTCCCTTGAGTAACAACAATATATAACAAAATGCCGCAATTATAAAAAAATATAATCAAGAGCTGGCACTTCAGAGTGCTTACATGAATCTAATTTCATCCTTGTCTGTGGTGGCTAATACATTTTTATCTGCCAGCATTCAAGCCACACAAAAGTGGCTAAAAGAATATTTCAGTGGAAAGGCATTCTGTGCTCAGTTTCACGCTCAGTAAAAGCAAAATCTGAATTCAGCAAATAGACTGTAATTGGAAATGTACAGCCATGGCAAGTCTGATAACACAGAGAACACTACAGTCCCGGCTGCTAATATCCGCCAGCCTGTCTGCCATGTTTTGGACCCTGTACCATCAGGGGAGGTTGCCCTCCATATGCCAACGCAGAGGAAAGGGGGCTGTGCACTTGGGGACATATGGCCCACATCTTCTCCAGCGACGCGCCTCTCTCGCACATAGGGCCGGGGATGTGCTCGCCAGCACTAAACACTTTTCTCATTAGTTCAGGCCAGGAGCTTGATGCAGGGCATGTCAAGAGGCATGTCTGGGAGCTACTCGATATGACAAGGCACAAGTGAGGGGCCAGTGGGCAACATATGGTGCTTATTATGAGAGAAGCACGAGGGTTTTCATCTCCTTAATCAGACAAGTGCTGAGCCATGCACCCTCTCCCCCAATGAACTGCAACAGGAAAACAACACGAAGGTCTCCGTTGAAGCTCACATCCATCATGCGAAGTACTAAAATAGTGGAAAAGTGCCAAAGAGCTTTGATACTCTGTAAATCACTCTAATGTGAAATACGCTGAGCGGCATTACAAAATTCTGCTAGACTAAGTGAGATGTAATCAAATCTATTCATTATAGACGTTTTACTGCGGAGTATATCATATAGCCCACATTTCATGTTTTAAGATTAAATTATTATTTTTTGTTAATAAAGCAAAAAAATTTAAAAAAATTAAAAATCTTATGTTAGCTGTGGATCTAGATCTTCCTATGGTCAGCCCAGATGGCAAACATCTCTTAAAAAAATGTGGAATTAATGACAGAAAAACAACATTTCCATCCCACCCAAGGGAAGCATGTCAAATTAGGATGGATTGCTACGTGTTCTGACAGACTGAAGCAAAGAGAAAAAAAATGTTTTATTACATATGAATGATTATGGAAATAATCTTGCCTGCCATCTACACACGCCTGGCGAAGTGAGGGTTCAAATTCCCATGCAAGGTTCAAACTCTCTGAAACAAAACTTTTCAGTGCCACAGTCTCTGGCAACATCTGGCTCCTCATGTAGACACATATTAGGATCAAATTAAGTAGAAATGAATAGGATGCTACATGACAGGCTGCAGATGTTCCAGGCAGTGGTGTGAAAATCTGGGAGCGAGAAACGGCATAATTAGTTCTGGCCTTTACAGCAGGGGTGCCACACTGGGTTCACAGGTAATAAAAAAAAGCAAGAAGAAGGGGGAGACAAATTTAATCAAATCTAACTGAGCTACCATCACTAAAAACTGAGCGTGTGCATCTTGATCTCTTGTACCAAATGGGGTTGACAAAGGACAAACATGTTTCTATTTGTTTGTGCTCTAATCAAGCATGATATTCACTTGCCATGTCTTTTGTTCCCTAATAGCTGAGTGTGTGATCTGTGTGTACACTGACAAAAAATCATAACAGGAAAGAGCAGTCATGTTTTGCACATTTTATTTTGATTCTGCACTATGAAAATTATCTAAAGTTTTATGATATTTGTGTGCATAACACCATGCACCTTCTATATATTAGTATTTACATCAGGTTGTGGAAAAGCTACTTGTGATAAAAGTTTTTAAGCTGGTTGTCAGTATAAAAGTTTACAAATATAATTTGAATATAAATTTTATTTCAGTGAATAAAATATGTTTTGACTGTATATTCATGTTCAATCTGTAAAACTTAAAATGTTTTCACAGTATTTTATGGTTAAGTTCTGCCAATTGGTTTTTACTGTAAATTTTGCAGATTTTTTTTACAGTGTATTATACAAACATCTCATAAGGTAACAAATTTATGGTTAAAGGCTTTTTATAATTAACAAAACCTAATACTGAGCCGCTACTGTGAGGAGCACGGAGCGAGGAACGAGGAGACGTGGAGTGAACTAAGGTCCAAGGGCGTGACATATCGCCCCCCTCCCGGAAGGCGCGACGTAGAACAACAGAGGGGGGCACGGGTGGGAACTTGGGAGGAGGCTCGAGAGGAGGATGGACACCCGGGAGGGGGCCGGCAGACAGAGTTCAGGGAGGTGACGATGGTGGCGAGGAGCCAGGGAGATGACAGGAAGGACTTGGAGGGGCCAAGCACGACCCAGGCCACAGCCATGATGGCGGCCCACGGTGGAGCTGTGGGATGGAGACAGAGGAAGGCAAAGGGCTGGCAGGCAGACATAACAGGTGGAGGCTCCGGCGGAGGACGGATATTCGGGAGGAGGCCGGCAGACCGAGACCAGGGTGGCAACGAAGGAGGGAGGAGACAGGAGGGACCCGGAGCAGGAGGAGCTCAGCAGGACCCAGGCCACAGCCATAACAGCGGCCCACGGTGGAGCCGACATTGGGAGGAGCCATGGAGGAGGAATGGCCGCCGACTCCAGGGGGCCGACCAACGGCGGCGGAGCAGGTGGTGGAAGAGCCCGAGGCGGAGGCGGAGACGGAGAGCCATTGAGCCACGGTGACGGGGAGGATCCGGAGGGCCAAGGCGGAGCAGATTGCACCGGCGACTGACGCGGAGGCGTGGATCCGAAAGGCTGCGGTGGAGCCGGAGCGACAGAGGACTGAGGAGGAGCCGAAGGGATGGAGGAGCCTGACGGACCCGGAGGGACGAGGCACAGCCGGAGGAGTGGAATCCTGAGGCGCAGGATGGTCGACGCCAGACCAAGGCGGAGCCGGAGGGACGAGGAAGCCCAGCGAAGCCAGTGGACTGCCGGGCCACGGCGGAGAGGAGGGAGCTAGGAGCCATGGTGGAGTCGACGGGTCCACGGGCCGAGGCGGAGTACTGGGCTTAGAGGTTGGAGGCGGAGTCAAGAGATACTCCAGCCATGGCATGGAGGATGGCAGTCCCGCGGAGCTCACACCGTGCTGATGGTGGGCTGATGGTGAGCAGAGGGGCTGCCAGGCGACAGCGGTGGAGGAGGCAGGACAGGAGACTCGGGGACAGGAGCCCTCTCTGGGCTAGACTCGGGGACTGGAGCCCTCTCTGGGCTAGACTCGGGGACTGGAGCCATCTCTGGGCTAAACTCGGGGACTGGAGCCCTCTCTGGGCTAAACTTGGGATCTGGAACCCTCTCTGGCCTAAACTTGGGAACGGGAGCCCACTCAGGGCTGGACGGGACCAGCGGGGACGAAGGAGAGAGGAGAGGGGGCAAGTCAGCTTCCAGCTCTGTTTCCCAGGCTATAAGATCCCCCTCGAAGTCCAGCAGTCCCAGCTGTATAATCAGCTCACCCTCAGCTGCTCCACTCCGTGCTCTCTCTGTCCGCGGCATTCTCCCTCGTGGCGGCTTCTGTTGCCGGCTCTAGAAACTTGACTGACGTCACTTGCAGCTCCGGCTCCGCGGCGATCCACGGCGATCCGTTGCTCTGTCGCTCCATGCGGCAATGGCTCGTCGGACGTGGCGAGTTTGGGCTCTCCGTCAGCAGTGGGCTCTAGCAGGCGCTCCGCGCAGCGTGGAGATGGTGGGCTGGGCACTGGGTCCAGGGTGGCACTGGCGAGATCCCCCTCGGGACAGAGTGTCCACTCCACAAATACGGCGAAATTCGCTCGAGGGCCTTCCTCGGACGACAGCGCTCTGTACGCGGAGTTTAAACTGGCGTCGTAGAATGCACAGAGCGCGCCGTCCGGGTAGCTGGAGAGGTTGGCGAGTACCAGGAACAGTCTGGTGTGGCCCTCGAGCGATCTCTCCCCCTTATCCAGCAGGAGGAGGAGGTATTCCGGACGAAGGAGGGGATCCATGGACACAGCGGAAACAAAAAACACTGGGTAAAACGCGGAAAACAAACACGGAGGTTACTGTTTCGGTCTGGTATTCTGTCACGAGCCACTACTGTGAGGACCACGGAGCGAGGAACGAGGAGACGTGGAGTAAACTACTAACAAACAGACTTTAATAAACATCCAATGGAAACAGGAACACACAAGTAGTGGGGAAAGATGATCATTCAATACCAGACAAACTCAGAAAGCACAGACAGGACCTTAAATACATGGGGTAATTGACAACACACACCTGGAACTAATGAAACAATTAACATGGGAAAACTGGGTCATGGAGCACGTGGAGAGGGAAAAACACACAGAATGAGTCCAGGGGCGTGACAAATACCACCATGAAGGAATTGCCAACAGCAGACTGTTATGACATCAATGAAGAAATGTACATTATTATTTGATTTGAATACATTAAACAAGTACACTTAATGGTATTACCTGCCTCTTAAAAGAAAGTCTCTAGGATGTATTACCCTGGGAGAAAAAAAAGTGTCACAACAGAACTTCTAAACTGGGATATATTTACTTTTGAGTGAGATACACCAACTCGGCTCTATTATAGACTACTGCTAAATACTAGTTGGCTTTCATTTACCTGGCCCATGAAAACCCCTTCACAATAGTTAATTCAGCACAAGCTCATAAAGCACAGAGCGGTGGGTTACCTCTGGACCTGGCAAGCAGCTTGCCACGTCATCATCCAGCGTGCCAGTCCGCGCCACGGCTCGCAGGTGACAACAACGTGTTACTATGGAACCGCCGTGAGTCTCGCCACGCGGGGAGAAGTGATCACACTCCTTAATGTGACTCACAGGCTGCTTTACTTCCAGCTAAATGACACGCTCATGACTTCATTGTTGAATCACAATCCATTTAATTACAGCCCGGAGATCTATTATTTGCGTTTATTTTCCTAGTGTGGAGTAGAGCTGCCCCTCCTCTAAATCACCAGATCGCTCACTACTCATTAATGTCAGCTCGTAGTGTATATGGTGTAACAATGCCAGGCCGGGCCAACGGCTAATTTATACGCAAAGAACGCTTTCCCTAAAGAGTACATGACTAATAATAAATAAAAGTAATTCCTTATAATTAGAACTTTGCTAAATACCAGTGCGAAGCATCCACCTGGATGATGTGACGACATCTATAATATGTCATACTATTGGTGGAGAGGAGACAGTCATGTAGCCAATTATATGTGGGGATGATGGGGAGACTGATGACAGCCAAAGGGGAAAATTTGTCCAAGAGGCCTGGGTTGTGCCTCTACTGTTTTGGAAATGCACCCTGGGATATTTAATGTCCTCGATTTAACATCTCGACCAGATGACTATAGAACTATAATGAGCAGGAAGACGTGAAGGCAAAGGTTAAACACACAATGACACGATGGTAAGTTGGGCCTCTCTACAACAACGCCCTACTGGACTGGCTGAAACAACATGTGAGTTTCTTATGATGTCAGAATTAGACGTGCAAAACTACATATAAATGACTAGATGATCTTAAAAGTATAAAAATCCATGTGTAATTAGGCTAGTTTAGGGTGAGGTCCACCAGACATCAGCAGCTATATTTACATGCACCCAAATAATCTGCTTATATTCGGATTGATGCCTCAATCGGAATAAAGATTCTTCATGTAAACACTTCAATCATTCAGACTGAGCTAGATCTGAATGAAATTTGAATCAGATTGAAAGGGGTGGTGAACCTGAAATAATACGACCAACAGGAAATAATGAAAACATGTAAATGCTTGAATTTGAGTATTTTCTCAGTCGGATTCAAAAATACTTTGTGCAAATGTGCAATGCTATTATATAAACATGCATATGATTATATTAGGTATACATGTAATGCACATGTAAGTGAATGTGAATCAGACTGCAATGTTTAAGGAGTATATAAACAGAACATTACAAAACTGAAACTGAACTGGATTCATTCCACCTGATGAAAACTGGTGAAGAAAAGTGCATGTGAACATATCAACTGAGAGGCTTTACTTACAGGTTCGAATGGACTTTATATGGCAATGCAGAAGTAAGCTATTTTCTGTGAATGTGCAAGACTTCCGATTCATTAGCTGCTATTGGTGAGTAACTAGAAGAGTAGAAAAAGTGCAGTAAACTGTAAATCTATTTGTGGTGGTGCTTTAAACGGAACAGATTTTTTTTTTTTTAAGTAAAAATTAATAAAATAATTACAATATACTGAGCAACTGTTAGACCAGGAAAATGCATTAGACTAAATGCATAGGCTTTTCCAGAACCTCACACCATAGCTGGTAAATATTCAAAAATAAATGTATGTCCAAATAAGTTTCAATGTTGCATACTGTGCAGATAAGAGCACCAAAATACATGCATTAAAACGGCTGACTATATAGGCTGCGCATATAAAGTGGCCCATATTTAACTATGGTACGGTAATTTCAAATGCATCACATTTACTAAGTTGTGGTGTGGTCTGGCATCTGTTGGGGAAAATTCAAAACGTCAAGTTACGAGGCCATAGATCTATTAAAACAGTGCAGGACTGCACCATAGCTACAGCTGGAAATTAAATCTCTCCTCTTCAAGTGACTGAGCTCAAAAAGTCATTAACATTCTGGCTTCTATATGCTATTATCCCTATGCAACAGAAAAGAAACTATCTTAGGAAAAGCCTTCTCATCTGGTAAACTCATGATGATTGTGGTCAAGCATATATTGGTTTGTCTTTTTCAGTAGCACAACTGGCTTGTCCCCCCACAAATCAAGGCTATAATAAATACAAAATTCTGTAACGTCATTCTTTATGTCCATTCTTTACGTCCTCAAAAAGCAATCAAGCGTAGCTTTAAGCTGAAGAGCTTTATTAATAATACAGAACCACCAGCATGTCATCAAAATGACAATAACAATTTATAGTTTATGATATTTATGACCAGAACAGGAGTCAATCGAGTTAAACATAGCTCTCTTAAAGGGGTCATATGATGTTGCTAAAAAAGAACATTATTTGGTGTATTTGGTGTAATGAAATGTGTTTATGCGGTTTAAGGTTAAAAAAAC
>NW_015540872.1:484366-484447 GCF_001515605.1 Sinocyclocheilus anshuiensis | reverse complement strand
TATAACAAAAATAACAAAAATAACTGAACATTTAAATGCAATAAAGCAATACAGAAAAATGTATAAAGTTACACAGATTAA
>NW_015540872.1:483658-483940 GCF_001515605.1 Sinocyclocheilus anshuiensis | reverse complement strand
ACACCTTTCAGAAACAGAAAGTAGTGCAGCTGCTTTGTTTACAGGGTTTCATTTAAATGAATTATTATTATGATTATTTCTGCAGTTTAGCGCTATCTGCTGTCAGAGAGTGAAAGTGCGCTTTCATCCATAGCGTCTCTCACATGTTCCGCCATGTGCTTCACGTCCGCTTGTTTACATCAGAGTGCACTCGTCTTTCAGGCAGCATACAGAGGTGTTGTGCATTTTGACCAGTTGATGGGAAAAGTATTCTTAAAATGCATTCAAAATTCTGAATAATTC
>NW_015540872.1:470768-483633 GCF_001515605.1 Sinocyclocheilus anshuiensis | reverse complement strand
TTCAACCCAAATATTCAGATGTGTGCAGCACATTTTATGGAGGACTGTTTCCTGATCCTGGTAGAGTAGACTACATGGTCACCCCCCCACTTGTTCCAAACCTGTATGAGTTTCTTTCTTCTGTTGAACACAAAAGAAGATATTTTGAAAAATGTTGGGATCTGAACAGTTGATGATCACCATTGATTTCCATAGTAGGAAAAACAATACTATGGAAGTCAATGGTGCTTATCAACTGTTCAGATCCCAACATTTTTCAAAATATCTTCTTTTGTGTTCAACAGAAGAAAGAAACTCATACAGGTTTGGAACAAGTGGGGGGGTGACCATGTAGTCTACTCTACCAGGATCAGGAAACAGTCCTCCATAAAATGTGCTGCACACATCTGAATATTTGGGTTGAACTGTTCTGGAACAGTGTTGTAAATACAACTTAACCACTGATTTCTAGTCGTGTCCTCTTTTGGAAGACCAAACAAAGTAGTTTCGCTTTCACAACGAAACACAGCGTCACACACAGCGGGCTTGAGTGAGCGGCGGCCTTGAGTGAGGAACGGCTGGCGGGTTAGAGTGAGCTGCGGTGGGCTTGAGAACGGCACGGCCGGCGGATTCGACGAAGGAGCGTTATGCAAATCTTCCCACATCGTGACGTAGACATGTGGGGGCATGTTAGAACGAGCCGTTTAGAGCTTGTAACACTCCAAAGAGAAAGGAAAAATTTAAATCGCATCATATGACCCCTTTAAAAGCATAGTTCACCCCAAAAAATGAAAAGTCTGTCATCATTTACTCAATCATATGTAATTTCATAGCAGTATGACTTTATTCTTCAGTAGTGGATCACAATATTATAAATATTATATTTCATAATATTTATTTTGTGATCACGAGGGTGAGTGAATGATGACAGAAGTTTAATTTTGGGTGAACCATCCATTAAAAAACAAAAGACGAAGAAAAATAATCCTGAAAACAGGTGAGTTATTTCACTGTCAGTACCCTGCCCATGTATTCTGGCACACCCAAATGTCGACTGGTTTCCCAGAGCTACAGTCTAGAGCGGGCAGCAGCCATACATCCTGAGAGACACACGGACAACGTTCCATTGGCAGGAATATTTGCCCCTTGTCAATGCTGCTTTACTGGACAGCACACACTCTGTGTAGCGGCATATGGCAGGAAAGCATATGGTCGTCTTGTTTAACAGAATATTACATATGGTGATAAAATGATAAAGCAAATATGGTGCTTACAGGCTCCTAACTGACGAAAAAGACATTCCAGAAAATATGGGATAACTCTATAAAAATCCACAATTTTTCCAAGAGTATCAGAAGCCTTATCCAGACCACTACCACCAACACCGCAGACACACACACAGACAGAAGGGAAAAAAAGAAAGAAAGAAAAAAAGAAAGGACATAGTCACACACACTGTTTGCCAGCACACTCATTCCTTCTACGCTGGCACTTCCAATAGGAAACTGACAGTATTATGTGACACCATGGAATGTTCTGAGGTTCTGGCTGGCGAAGTTGAATTAAATCCTACAACAATGCCGTCTTTTGTTTTAATTTTCCCTACATTTGAGTCCACGGGTTCCTAATAGCACATATAATAATGAAGAGATACAGATCCACAGTTCTTTATCTGCACTCACAAAACTTGGATTTTAAAACTAATATGCTAAGAGTATTGTAGTATTAAAAGAAAATGTTTTTTTCTCGCTTATGGACTTTGAGTGACACCCCCTTGAAAGGAGACATAGAGGTTTAGAAGACTGCATGTTTTCATTATAACATGTCAAATTACGGGTAGACTGCTTAAAAGCTTAAAAAAATGAAAAATTAAAGTATGTACACAAATTGTATGACATGGAAAAAACGGAGAGGCCACATGTCATGATAGCAGGCAATTCTACTGTAAACAAAAACCAGCAGTCAGCAAATCAGAAATAAAAATGATTGCATTCAACATTGCACTGATGAAAGTTATCCGCGTGTCCCTGGGCTTTAACTGAGTAAGTGACTTGGAAGCATTATAAGAGGGACTATGGCACCTGCCAAGTTTTTATTTGATTTGAGGGATAATTTTCATTCTTAAGACATTTTGGTTATCTTGGACTATTCCAAAAGTACTTTTATTACCCCATGTACAATAGCTTAAACTGTCCGAGCGCTGTCTTTAGATCATGAGTAAATTATGATGGAGGGTTTTCATTTAAAATTACCCAAGTGCAGCCAAAACCAAGAAATGTCACTGTCAAATATTAATCAGAACAAAATATTATTTTAGAACAAGAGAAAGAGAAAAAGAGACACTATATGACTGTATAACAAAAGCTTTATTATGAGTTCGAAATTCACAAAAATCAGAAGAATGTGTAATAAAATTAACAGTATGTGTATGAGAAATGGACAGTATGTGTGAGAAATGGAGAAATCTACAACCTTGACATTTTTAACAACCCACATTACAGAATTAAAAGCTATCATTAAAGTATTAGCAAATTAATAATTGCATTTACATTTAGACTAATTAACCTGTTCATTTTACTACATCATCCGTTTCAATCAATTTTATATTCCATTTTATTTTTCCCTCCATTAAAACAAAAACAAAACACACATACACAAACGTAATGAACAAACAAATGCCTGATTCTCACTAAACATCTCCATGGAATTTTCCACAGACATCTAAGTGCCCTAGAAATCCAGTCCTTGATCGATTACAAAGAAACTCCCTCAGAGAGTCATGGGATGAAGGGAAAATAAAATAAAATTAACAGTATGTGTATGAGAAATGGACAGTATGTGTGAGAAATGGAGAAATCTACAACCTTGACATTTTTAACAACCCACATTACAGAATTAAAAGCTATCATTAAAGTATTAGCAAATTAATAATTGCATTTACATTTAGACTAATTAACCTGTTCATTTTACTACATCATCCGTTTCAATCAATTTTATATTCCATTTTATTTTTCCCTCCATTAAAACAAAAACAAAACACACATACACAAACGTAATGAACAAACAAATGCCTGATTCTCACTAAACATCTCCATGGAATTTTCCACAGACATCTAAGTGCCCTAGAAATCCAGTCCTTGATCGATTACAAAGAAACTCCCTCAGAGAGTCATGGGATGAAGGGAAAATAATTTGATTTCATACATAAATAAATTCTCCTTATGTGCATGGAAATTGCTTTCAGTTTCTGTTACGATCTCAGGCACATTATCAATTTAACCACTAACAAACTGAGTGAATCTGTCATTGCTTAGTCTTTAAATGGAGATTAACATGAAAATAATCTACTACGGGGCATACTGCCAAAGACGTCATGTAAAAATCTACAGAAATACAATTTTATAGTCCTTTTCCTTTGGGTTTATGTTGCTTTGAAGTGAAAAATAGTAAAGAGATGCAAGAGGATGGATTAATGATTAAGTTGTCTTTTTCGAACTTGTCCTAATATGAGGGGATTTGAAGCTTGTTTTGGCTGCACTTGAGCTTCAACCACACAGCAGGGCAGAGATGAGAAAAGAAGAGCTTTGAGAAGAACAGAATCACAGCGCATTAAAAACAAATCTACTGAGGGAGCCAGCAGCTTAGGAGAGCCAAGACGATTAAAGGGTCACAGGTTATCTGACAGGTGGCTCATACCTGATGATGCCTCGAACCTCGTCTCTGAGGGGATATAATACCTGTTCTCTTTTCCAAAAATTGACGTATTTGATAGTAAAGGGCACCGCCGTCTTCAATAACAACAATCGAGCGCAACATTAAGCCAATCTGAGCATCTTGAGCACGTCACTTCAAATCGGTTTACACAAGGCATTTCTTTAAATACTGTAGTTTACTGTCCCTCACCAGATTGAGAACTACTGTAAAACTGCAAAACATTGTGAGAGAGGGACAAGAAGTCAAGCAGGAAAATGAGGATGATTGCTGTAAACACGAAGGAGAAGATGAGATCAGTCTAAGTGTCCTATTGGTACAGTAACAGTTTCAATGAGGGTTCAAACCAAACACCCTGTAATCATGCAGGACAGCGGCAGAAAAAAACAGCACACAACCACCTGCATTCTAATGATGACAATTTAGAAAACCAGGCAAATTTCTGCACATTCCGCTTTTCAGCGGAGGAAACTACTAATTCTTATAATTCGGTCTGTTTGTTTATGTCTTTACTGAATTAAACAAGAATCCCGTGCCGTGCTTTGATTCCAAGTAGGCCACAGTGAACGCCTGATGTCTCACCCTGACTTTCTCTCTTGGCACCAGACACCAAAGCCCGTGAGGCAGAGAGCGGCGACTCTCTAAAACATCTCCCCGTATCAATGACCATCTCTCCTGCTGCCTTGTATCACCGGTGCCCCGAGGCAATTCTTCAAGTCAAAGCCTTGCTTTATCAACCGCTGGATTTAACAAGACAGCTCTTTTTATGCTTATTGGCTTCTCGAGCGGTAATGGATTTTCTCAATGAGTCACTCTTTTCTTTCTACAGGTTTCACACTTTTTCACAGGGCTTCTGGGCTCGTCTCCAGGCCAGATCCTCTACCATTGACTTTGATTTCCTGAGGTAAGTGATCCATCGCTCTAGGCCCAATGAGCATTGCCTGAAATCTGGCCTTACTTTGGCTCTCTGTGCCTGATATTGTACACTCTAATGCAAAGTGAAGTAGCACGTCTAAATAGCCTGTCAATTCCCCCCACCCTCCGCTCTCTCCGGGCTTCCAAAAATCCCCAGCTGGGACTCATTTCTAGCATGCTCAGGAACGCAAACGATACAGCGATATTAAGGAGCATTAAACTACTTGATGACATTTCAGTCGCGTTGATGAAGACTGGCATTCGTTCTAGCAGACGGCCGACAGCTGGCAGATGGGCGTGAGGTGATTGTCTTTTTTTGCGAGACAGGGACAAGGAGAACTTAAAACGGGAACTTTTTCTGGTTTAGGATGCGTCTCCGTTTCTCACCAAGTGAGTATGTGTCTCTGCTGTACCCTCACTTCTTTTAGATTATATGATAAAAATATAGTTTAATCGTAAGATTTGCTCAAATCCACACATCCAGCAGCTGATGGCGGGTACATTAATTGTTAATGACAAAGGCAACCTTCACTCTGTGTGGTTTCCTGCCAACATTCTGGATCACTTACCAGGACCTCTTGTCCTGATGCAATTCAAGATGTGTGAAAACAGAGCCCACATTGTAGCTTAAGTGACCCTCTCCGCTACTCATCCCCGGCGTGTGTGCTACGGGGGTGTCTGTTCCACGACAGGAAAGAGTAAACCTGGGCCAAATCATAGGAAATTCATCAAATCTGGTTCTTGGAGCTGCATCTTTCAAGCTCTGTTTCCTTGCCATATGATCTCTATAAACCAAATCACTGTTGGCTCCCTCATAGGCCGGCAGGCGCCTGGGGCAGGAACATAATGAAAGCCAAATGCAAGTGACAATAGAATAGGAAACCTCCACCTTTTTTTCGTTTTTCTGTTTTCGTTTTCCACTTGGACTGAATTTTTTGTTTGTGTTGAGACATTTCTTTCCAGACATGTTTGAGGAGAAACCTTTCAGGTATCAGGTTTCACGCTGGATTAAAAAAAAAAAAAAGACAAACAAAATATATGCTGTTTTATTTTTGAAATGGGATTACATTTGATGCAGGGCACACAATTGAAATTGATAATTTGACAGCTTAAAAACATGTATTTTTCTGAAACCAGTGCTGGAAATCATCTCTTAGTTACTGTATTTGTTCAGTTTAAATGTTGTTAGATTCAGTTAGCATCTAACACAAATTCACTTAGGGAGGCGTGACTCCCTCCCTAACCCTGAAAGAGCAGCTCTTGGGTATCCTATCCTTGGCACACGTGTGTCCCTGACGGTCTGTTCTGGTTTCCTGAGATGAAAAGACAGGAGAATATCCGCCTGTTAAAAGGTTTTAAGTATGATTTGGTGCATCCTGACAGTGGACACTATTCCAGACTTCTGACATTGGCTGTTTTGGAACAAAAATACTCATATCCAAATACTGCACAATATACTCCATAAACATAGAAGAAAAAAGAATAAATGAAATTTGCAGGGCTCAACATTGATGGCACGGGGTCAGTGACAAAATTACTTCTCATAGTACTCTTGGAAACATCAATATGTCAATATAAATGTTGACAGCTACAAACCAATCAATAATGATTTGCATCATTATGCCAGACTTTCCAGAAAATGCATTTATTAATAGTTAAAATACAAGTTACAATATTATAGCTTTCTCATTTCTAGCTTATCTTTTATAGATGGAGGGGAAAATAGTGAACAATTTTTATATATTTTGTTATATATGAATATAAACACACACATACTGAGCAAGTAAAAAAACAAAAATAATAATAATTACTGGCCCAGCTGAAAAGAAAAAGCACTACTTTTGTTATTGTAATAAAAGCTATTGTTGAATGCTACTTTGCAGTGTATTTGCACATGTATTGGGAAAAAATACATTCTTTACACATTCTTAAATTCAGCATACCTACTTTATATATAACATAATACATACCCAAAGACATGCACAATTCACATTGGGAAAACTGAAGATGGTTGTGCAAACAAACAAACAACTTTAATAGTATTTTATTGCTTAACTATTAAAACAAAAGATGAACACAACTCTTAAGCTGGAATCAGGAATCATGGCAGCAACATACCACATCAATGATAATGAATGTCTTCTGAAATCAAAGTCTTCTGGTGAGGTTCACAGACACAGGGACGTTTGAAAGCACTCCTTCCTCAGTCTCAGACTCCAGTCATTCCGTTCTAATAGTTCTATCTTTTATGACACAGCACACACATGAGCCTCCACTGATCAGTAGTAGTGACGGTGAACTTCAAATACTGTTCTTTACTCATCTGCATGCAAATGTATGGGTGGAAACTACAGCTGAGTGGAGAATACCGGAGAGGATGAATATATTTGCTTTGCGCATCTACAATGCACATCAGACCGACATTTCTTTATATCACAAGGGGCAGAAAAAAAATCAGTTGTTAATTAAAAGTACGTTTTTGTAATTTAAATAATGTCATTCAGTCTTATTATTATTTTTTTTAATTATTTTTAACATTTGGGACTTCATATTGATTCAGATTTCGCTGAATAACAATTAAATCACTTTTTATCGAGTTTAATTGCCTACAGGTTATGCAGAAATCTGAGAGTAACGCTTTATTATAAACCCTATAATACTTCAGCAATCATACGTTTCTGATTAATGAATCGGCAAAGCTCCACAAATGTTTTTAACCACTACGAAGATCAAGATAAATTTATTTGGCAAATTGAAGCAATTCCCTAGCCAACATCATGTAATTGTTTCCTTATTTGACCAGGCAGCTTAAAGCCACAATAAAAAAAAAAAAAGATCATAAAACCATAAGGATATTTTCAGGCAAATGCAAACCTTAATGTAATAGCACAATAAGATACTGTATGTTGTGTTTTGCCTGTACATGTTCATGTTCACCAGATTAAACTATACAAAAAGAGTTTATACAGTTATATATACAGTATATATATATATATACAGTATGTATATATATATATATATATATATATATATTACATACTGTACATAAAAATACTGTATAACAACAACAATATAAAACTAAATAATAATATATGAACATTGTTGCACAGCCTGTAAGAAGAAATAACCAATCAATGAGAGCTTTGAATGTCAAACGCTCATTAGCGGTCAAACCTGAAACCCTCTTCTCTTTTGATGCTCTCTAGAGATGAAACTGAGAACACTGAATGCGTTATTCTTTTAACCTTATTAGTGTAATTGATTTCTATGCCAATTTTCTGGCATTACTGGAAATTCTACCAGAAAACCTCAACAAAAAAAAAAACAATAAGAAAAATATGGATCAGTGACTAAATGAAGAGAATGAAATGTAATGCTGTAGTTTGATATAGCAGTCTGTAAAGGTTAAGTCATGATAGCGGGCACACTTACGGGTGGGAAAGCCAATCACAATAAACTCTGTGATGATAAGTAGTCCGACAGAACACTAATAGGACTGCAACCGCATTTCATGACGTCTTCACCAGAACGAGTCTTGCAGAGGGAGGCTCTGGAAAAATCCCATTGCCATTTAGTAAACTACTAAAGTTTTAAAAACCAAATGCTTAATAAAAAACAGACCGAAGAGCAGCACGTCCCCATAGAGAGAGAAAGAAAGGTAGAGTTTTAAGCTTACAAATTTCTGACACTTCAGAATTTAAGCTCCATTTTCGCAAATATATAAAAGCCACAAATCATCGGAAATACTAAATATGTTAGCGATACTTTCCTAAACAAACAAAACCATTTAGTAGCTTTAGTGCTGTGATTTTGTATGAAGCATCAAATGGATTTTGCAGTTGCACAGAGGCCACTATTCAGAAAGAAAGCCACAATGATGACAGCAATTCCTCAAAATACATGGGTAGTCAATAATGTAACTAATTTATTTCTAATGTAGCTACTATAAGAGTTGTATTCCACACTTTTATGCTTGATGCATTTTAATAGCAGATTTTTTTCAAAGCCTTTTTTTCTTTCAGAGCATCTAGCAATTACAGCAAAATTAAAGTTGAAATGACTTTATCTAATGATCCCTAACCTCTGAAAACAAATTACTGAAATTGATATTCAGGCTGTAGAGTTAACTACCCTAACTAGTTAATAAGAAAATTAGAATCCCTATTAATTGAAGAACAGAATCTTTTCTCCTGAATCGACCATCTTTCTTTTAACAGTGGACATTAATGTATCTGTCCCTGTATATAGAGATGTAAATGTATGGGTGATATTCATGAAATCTATCACAAATACTGAGTAACGTGTAATGGGGCCTGTTTTCCTTCAGTGCTCCACCAATTTATCTATAAAAGACTGCAACAATGTGTTTGAAATCGAAAATGTAATGGTAGATGGAAGATGAAATCAATCAAGGACATTGCCATTTAAATAGAGAAGTACATGTGTAACTGAACAAAAACAAGAAAACCACAAACGAACTGTAATAATGTAAGAACATTATTAGACACAATAAAAAGACCTTTCCCTGTTCATGGCCACGTTATCTATGGAGTGTTTTCGTAGGTTTAAATATTTCCCAGCTATTAGGTAAGGAGTTCTGAGCGAACCATTATCGACAGAGCTGTCTTTGTGGACTGACATGTTTTCACTCTTAGAAAACTACATAAGTGATTTACAGCTGGGAGGTGATGCTGTCTTCACAATTATGTTTATGAGATTCAGAGATGCCAGATCCTCGCTGAGCTCTCGTGCCATTGTGGTGATTCTAATCACCAAAAGCTTCTGGAATTTCCTGTAATAAGATACTGATAATGCACCTCCTCCTGGTTGAAACAAAGCAATCCGCGTGTACTTAAAGGAGCCCGTTCACAGCATTTGCATAGCCAAATACAGGGTATTAATGACTGGATCCATGCCAGCAAAGCCGTCACAAGGCTGAGCATCCTCCTTTGAAGCCTCATCGCTCAGAAAGCTTTTTACAAAATGTTTGAAGTGTCTGTCTGTGTAATAATGATTTATAATTCTCTTGAACTGATGCAAAATTTGCTGGTAAAAATCATTTTTTAAATAAAATAAATTGTGCCCGGAGGGTCAGGCTGGGTTTCAAAAGGAGATCACCCAGGAGCGGCAAATGATTTAATAAGCCACCAGTATCAGAATGGCTGGATGGAGGGGAGCAGGATGAGGCATTTCAAAGCGTGTCTAATTAAAATCAGTTTATTAGCGTGTCAATCTTTTCAAATGCAATGCCACAACCGAATATGAATGCTGGGAGAAACCCCCCCCCCCCAAAAAAAAACACATGGACTGAACAGACACTGCAGCTAACATTAAGTTTGTGATATTTTTGGATGATGTAGATTTACAATTTTTCTTTTCTATTGCGCTTGCCAACCATGCACTACTTTCAAGTCAATTTTTGTGTTATTAAAAAGATAAAACAAAAATTTATTTTAATTTTAGAAGGACAAAAAAAAAAAGGAATTAACCACCACAACCCCATCCTTCTCCCTTTCTCTTATTCCTCAGGGAAACGGTAGATAAATATTTAAATTCACTTTCATCAGTGTGACTGCATAGTGATTATCGAAATCTGAAAGCATGTTTGGTTTAATTTTCGTGCGGGATGCGGGTTGAATTTCTAGGGAGGTAACAACAGTAATTCTGGAAGCTTCACGTTTTTATAATCATACTTACATTTATGATTATGGAGGAGGAATGAGACATGAAAAAGGAAAATGACACTGGAACGGCATAAGATGCCAGTAGCCTGTAAGTGCTGTTACAAAAAGGGCCAGTAAATTGTCAATTTATAAGAGCCCACTTTTCAATGGCTCGCCACTTACGCTAGGAAGGAGCAATAGTGCACTCTGAAAAATAGTTCTGCACCTGGCAACAATACACTGAGTCCAGTGAGTTGCACCTCTTCAATTCAGCAAGTACTTTTCTTATCATCATCTTATATATATATAATTGTATACGTGCAGCCAGTGCTATGATCTCTGAACACAAAACAACACATCAGAGAACAAGACAGCCAGAACCGGCAGCTATAGAAACGCTAACAGAGCGCTCCCAGTCACTGTGTCGAGATAACAGCAGATCACTTCCTACAGGACGAGATTTTCAAAACGAGCGATTTACTAAAAGAAACAGATATCTTAGATGTAATAAATGATAATTCATCATCCTCCATTGGAAATGTACTGGGGTTGTGAAAAATGCATGAATTACTAATTAATGAGGCATTCTGAGCAGATTTACATATTCATAAAGGTGCCCTGTAAGTGCTGTTACAAAAAGGGCCAGTAAATTGTCAATTTATAAGAGCCCACTTTTCAATGGCTCGCCACTTACGCTAGGAAGGAGCAATAGTGCACTCTGAAAAATAGTTCTGCACCTGGCAACAATACACTGAGTCCAGTGAGTTGCACCTCTTCAATTCAGCAAGTACTTTTCTTATCATCATCTTCGAGTAAAACAGATCACCATATTCACAGAGGCACAAAACATAATGACGACCTTGGAGCCAATGAAGCAGTTGCCACCTTATGGAAAAATGATACAGGAAAAAAATACATGTGCCCCTCTCCTTAAAAGGCTTTAACTTTAAATTTTAAAATTAATAAAAATAATAAAATCATGAAAATTCTTTATATGCTCATTATCCACTTACTGTGCAATGCCTTAACCAAAAGAGGTGGAATTGAGAGAACATATGGCTTTGTGATGAAGAGATTCATTTGTGTTAAATCTCTAACTGCGCATTTCCTCCACCAAACTACTGAAAGGGTAAACGGAGAAAAAAAAGACAAAACAATCTGTTGTTTGTACAATGGTGTGACATGATGATCATAATAACACATGTATTTGTTTCTTTTCACCGTAATCTCATAGTAAATGCTCCAGAGGGTCCCAGAGCACCCTCCCCCAGATCACACATGTTTACATTCAAGTGTCGCTTTGGCATTTACATAAATATATTTCTAACCCAGTAGGGAGGTGGTAACAAAGCGGCTGCATCTTGGAGGACTCTAATCCCAAGAAATGCACCATACCCTCTTTCTTCAGCTTTCTACTTTCATGTTAAATTCATGGTTCTGGAATGCGCTTTAGCCAACACACTAGATCCTTTGTGGCTGATGTCCCTTGTGTTACGGTCTCAAAAAATGCTTATGATTTCACAGTTGGGATGGGGGAGGCCTCTTTAAAAAAAACTAAATACAAATCATCTTCCTCCCAAGCACACAGAGGGACCTAAAGTAAGCAAAGGTCAACAAAACCATGTCTTTGTTTATCTTTGTGCAAGTATCACAGTCCCAAAAGCAAACAGTCTGTTTAATTCAAGTGATTATCAAAGACAAATAAGATCAAGTGGGCCCATCTAAGGAATATATTATGGCACAGAAGGATTAAAAAGGAATACAGGAAACAAGATAATGTTTGCAGTGTTGCAGTTGCTAAGTACTATAGAGATGTTTACTGGTTTAAAAACACAGGTTGACAACTCAGGGTTTAAAAATGAGGGTGACCTGATGGCTCAGAGCCAGTGTGAGAGTGTTTCAGGAAAACTGTCATTTTCACCTGCCCAGTTGGGTCAGTACTCATCAAATCTTATATTTATAGATCTTATGCGTTTTCTATCTCTCACTCATTTAATTTTGAAAACCACAACTTGTGATTGTTTTAGAAACATCAGAAATAATGGGATGAAAAAAAATACTAGTTATTTAACCATGTTATGTAGTTTTACAAAAAAAGTGCTTATTAATGTATAGCTGACATGGAGTTATATTATATCTGTATAATATCTATAAAAATATTAAAGAAACATATTCTGATTTTTGCTTACCCTGCCAACATTTTTTGAATATTTGTTATATTCAAAAAGACTCCTATGTTCGAAAACAGTGGCACATTCATTCCCATCACAATTGCATAAATGATTTTATTAAAAAATATATCCTAGTGAATACTATATCACAGAAACACATAGAATACATAGAATACTATATTACAAAAAAAAAAAAACAGAAGTTTGAATGATTGAATTCTGAATTATTTTTTAAACATCAATGAACATAAAATTTAAATTTTCACATCAATGCTGGCCAGAAAAAACAAGAGATAGCTCCGGGCCAGCAGGACATTCTTATTGTTGAGCTCTTATTTACTACATTATAACTACATTCTTATTGTTGAGCTCACATTCATTGCTATACTGTATATATATATATATATATATATATATATATATATA
>NW_015540872.1:465078-470458 GCF_001515605.1 Sinocyclocheilus anshuiensis | reverse complement strand
GGTTGAGTAATTGACATATGCATGAGAGAGCTGAGTGATGGTTTTGAGATAATAACACATGCCTTCATAGGAACCTTTATTTTTCTAAATTCTTCAAAAAGCAGAGGGAGTGAAGATGCTTTTAAATTTCCATTACGTATTCATTCTTCCCAAAAGAAATGCAGTCAAATGCTTTCAGAGATAAATACACTGAGGGAATGCAATGATGTGAAACAGTATGTAAAATTACATTTTGTGAAATATTGCCCAATACAGATTCTTCAAAAGTTCATTTAGCAAACGGATGTGCCCAACAGCCATGGTTAGAAATTCTAAACATGTGACTGAATCCTAAAATGAACACACAAATATGCTTTCAAAGACGAGTGAAGGGGGAAAAAGAGAGAAAAATAAAGCATAACAAATACATTTACGGTAAGCGCTAACTCGCTACATGCAGTCAATCAATCATCGGCAAGCTCGACAAAGTGTGCTGGGTGCCCGTCTAATCCAACGGAGAAAAATGTAAACTGAAATTCAGATGTCAACAAAGCTCTACTAGCTCTAATCCTGTGGCACTTTCCCAAAGTAACACCCATTTCCAGACGTCCCACCTAACAATTCTGATAGGCCATTTCACACTTACTTCTGCCATCTTAAAGATGGCATTTAGTGTTAAGACGTCTCAGATAGCTGATGAAAGGATCTGATTTATGGCGTCCCGTTGTGCCATGAGGTCAGCTTTTTGGAGACTTACTGCAGATGGGGCGGGTCCAAGACCGTTTGGACGGGGCGAGCATGTATGTCACTCGGAAAACGTCTCTGCCATTGTTAGGAGCGCTGGAACAAAAGCCTTGTGAAAGCTGACCCAAATATGGTGCATTAGAAGAGCACAAAAACATTCAGATGGTTCCTAGGCTTTCTTTACAGCTATGCACCGCCGAATGACAAGTTCAACAAAAACATGTTGAGTTTTTCACCCGGGCCTATTGTGTTCCCACATTAACTCCAAGCTGAGCTCTTTGAGCTCGTCCAGAGTTGTGTCTGGACTCCATGGGTCTGCAATGGCTCTGTCAGCAGGCTTGGCCTCCGCTGCACTCCACACCGTCTCCTTCAGTGTTCTTTTCATTCTCACTCCCTTTTTTCCCCCCTCTCAACAGCTTGGCTTCCACGCACGCTGAAGCGAGCGATTGATGGGGCAAGAGAGAAGTTAAACAATTAAAGATGGCCCTCTGCGCCAACTGTTTTGTGCATTAGGCGTCACGCTGAGAGGAAGCCTTTGTGCTCGCAGTTATTGTTTGGATGGAACAAACCAAAGATCTCATTCTCAAAGCAGAGGGACTCTCTGTAGACAGTGTGAATAATATATCAAGGTGCCTGGGCATAACAATCATTTGATTCCCACTGGGACTGGATGGATGTAATTATTCCTGGACCGCCGCGTAACTGGAAATGAGGTTTGTGCAACATCTGGTCAAGCGCGGCCAATGGGAGACCAAAAACGAATTGCGAGTATAATGGCAGGTCTCTGTACTTAGCAAAGCGAATAACAGCTGTCCTTATCAATCAGATGCAGATGATCACTATCGCACACGGGGGGGCTTGACGGCAGAGGTGAAGTATCACAAATTAGGCGCAGCTTTATAAACGCCGAAGTTTGACTTTAACCTTGCAGGACTTTTTGGAAGGCACTTCCGAGTAAGGGAGAAGAGTTTTGGCAGAGGAACAGAAAGCCTGGTGGGTCCGCACATCTCGGGATGCTGGTACTCCACACTAATCCATTTTAAACCATCTGTGAAATTAGCAAGATTCCTTAAGTCCTTCACCTCCAAGGATTAAAAATGGCCCTGGGTCTGAGCCATCGCATGTAGGCATATGTATGCATGTCTGCTATCAGCCCAAACTTCTGAGGCTGTAATCACACTTTACCCTCTACATGATAGATGGCTTTTGAAAAGGTAACTACTTTGAAGACAGTTTTTTTTTTTCTCTCTCCTGGCGTCTATTCAGATGCTCTTTGAAATCTGTAGAATCTGCACTTTGTGTTATATTACATAAATATGAGCCTTCTTTGTGTGACTTACTCCCCCAGCAATTCAGCACACTCCAAAGTTGAATAGCAACACGACGTGTGGCCCGGCATGCTGCAAAGTATGTCAAAAACAAACCGAACCACTCTAAATATCTAAAAAAAAAAAGGAAGGCATTTCAGGGCTCGAACATCTGCTGAATGGCAGTTTGGGCTGCGAGAGGTAAACAAAAGCCATACATAGACAAAAGTTACCTGCAATGTCTCCTTGAACCGTACACATAAACAGCTCAAAAGTGCAACTCTTCAGCCCTGCAGAGTTTCGGCCAAAAGCCATACAATGAAGTCATGAGTCAAGTCTAATGAGAAAATCAGATAAATAGCAGCTGGGCTCGGGGAAACAGCCCTCCCTGACTGATTCACTGGACTCAGTGGCAATAGCATGGAGCTCAGGAGGAGCCGCCACTTCCAGAACAGTAAAATATTGTTCCAGACGACTCCCTCCAATGTTTAGTCATCAGGTCCATGAAATAACAGGGCTGTCGCCTCCGCGCAGCAATACAGTATTAATTATTATTTGCAGCCCAAACACCTACATGTTTGTACTAACACTCTGACAGTTCATCCAAACAGGCCATTTAGAGGCTGCGACATCATTCTCCGTACTTACCAACACCCCCACCTAGCCTTCCCCCGTACATCCTAACACAGGCTTGTGCGGAGAAGTGCGCCGTATCAGAGGGATTAAATCCCAGTTCCACGGAAATGACAATGATCATGTCTTATTCCAAATTAGAATGTCAACAGCTGCCACATCTGCATGTGCCCAGAGGAGCACAAGGGCAAACGTGCAATGCCAAGTCTGCCGTACGGGCCAAAGATTTGTAATGCAAGCTTTGTGAATTACAATAAGATTTATTGTGCAGCAATATATGTCTAATTTTCCATCTACCGCGGGGCGCTTCAGCAGCAGAGAGCTGACACAGGCGTCTATTATACACACCACAGTTAAAATGTGGTTATTTTACGCATGCTCTCGGGGGAAGGAGCTTACTGTGCACTTTGGCATTGGACAAAAAATGATTGATGAAGATAACAAAAGGAACACATAAATGGTTTTCCAAAAATGTTTTGAAGTAAGTTCTATTCCAGATCCATGTCTTTTTTTCTACCATGGCAAACAGAACTTAGGCAAATGATAAAAAGCTTCCCTTTTTTATTTCTTCATGCCAAAGCAGGTACTCAACAGATAGTAACTGATAATCTACAGTACTTTTTAATGCCAAATATCACATCGGGGGACATTAACTATTGAAAATATTACAACACGTCCAGAAATGCAATCAAAATCACTGCTTCTATTCAGAAGCATTTATTTACTGAACAATTACATTTTGCTCTAAAATTCATCAGTAATTATTCATCACAAAGAGCTATGTCAAAGAGGTGAGGCTAGCTGGGAGCAAAAAGAGAGATCCCAGTGGCTGGAATCCAAAAGATGAAAAAACTAGGGTGGAAATAGGACTTCCACCCTATTCCTGGCAGATGCTGCAGTCAGTCAGCAGGAGCACATATACATTAAGAATACCCTCTACACATTTGCTTGATGTGTTTAGGAAGACACATCAAGGTATACATAGATGGTCCCTCGCACTTACTCTAAAAGATTTACGAGCCAGCTCTTAACATCTATCCTTATTGTGAAACAATGATGGACCCTTGGGAGGAAAACAAATCCCAGTTACCTTTGTTAACCATTCAGTTCTACACTGAAAATGATGAGATATGTGGCTATTTTGTTCTGCATTTCCTTCATTCATGAATAAATAAATATAGCCTGACCTATTTCTCAAAGAAATTAAGAATGCACTGATATTTCTGTCTAAATTTCTTTTTAATGCTGAAAATTATTTTCATATAATTGTTGATAATTAATAAAATGGTCAATAGTAAAATCCTACATTTTTTGTCTAAATAAATCAAAAGGTTATAGTAAATGGCATGATGCATGAAATATAAGCTCATGGTCAACATGTCCAGTTGTTTGCTGCCAAGGAAACATTTGTATAGAAGTCTGACAAATTAGAGAAGAATGTCTGTGTGCAGCACCATATTCCTTACATTTCATGCCAGAACAAAAGAAAAGGAAATGAGCATGTGCTTTCAGCTTTAAAATTAAAATATCCACCGAAGAAAGTGTGTGTGTTCTTTCCAATTCCTAAATAAAAAAAGCTACAAAACTGCACTCTTATCCGGAGCTGGAGGACTTCACTTGCAAGCTGAAATTGGTGAGTTGTTTTAAACAAGACAAAACAACTTGCAAAAAATCCAGTGAATGTAAAGGGATAAAAGGTAATTTTCTAATGGCAAAAAGTAGCTATTCCTTGTATTAAGTATAAACTTTTATAAAATTCTCTAAAATCAAAATATTATGTTATTTACTTCAAGTAAAACTTATTTTAAAGGGGTCATATGACGTTGCTAAAAAGAACATTATGCTGTGTATTTGGTGTAATGCAATGTTTTTATGTGGTTTAAGGTTAAAAAAACACATTATTCTCCACATAATGTACATTATTGTTGCTGCTCTATGCCCCGCCTTTCTGAAACACATCGACTTTTACAAAGCTCATCGTTCTGAAAAGCGAGGTATTGGCCAGCTATCCAATGCGTTGTGATTGGCTGAATACCTCAAGCGTGTGACAGAAATGTTACGCCCCTTAATATACTGTGATGCCATCTCCCAGCACGACGAGACAAAACCAATAAAAACCCATTACAAACTAGGCATTTGTTGCATCCAGTGGGGACATAATTACTGATTATAATGACTTATACTGTGTTTTTACACGTTCCGTTGCGTATCACGCCGCGTAAACATAAAACCATGTCTGCATTTGTGATCGGAGAAACGACAAACAAACAAACAAGCGCTACACTGTTTAAAACTCAAGTTTGAATCATCAGTGGCAAATTCTTTAAATATAAAAAATGTACTTACAGGCTGTGAGTCAGAAGCGCCAGACTGTCCTTGCAAAGTTGGAACTGCCCCACTTTATAGAACAGCCTTTGAGCACAGACCCATTTTTTGCAACTGAGCTTGTAACACTCCAAAGAGAAAGGAAAAATTGAAATCGCATCATATGACCCCTTTAAACAAGGTACATTTACTGGAAAAGAAAATAAAAATAATTATTTGTAGTGTACATCACGTTGCATGTTTAATGCATTGAATGCTGTTCACTTATGCTTTTGGAAATAAAAACAATTATTTTCATTTTTGACCCTCTAACCATTTTACAGTCTAAAAAATGAATGAAGCAAATAAAATCAAAGCTGCTGTTATGTCCATTTTACTAATTCCTTAATAAA
>NW_015540872.1:430861-464907 GCF_001515605.1 Sinocyclocheilus anshuiensis | reverse complement strand
CTAATTCCTTAATAAAATACTGTAGAAGATCAAGTGCATTGCGGGATACAATAATTCATGCAGTAAGCGCTGCTGTACACTGTGCGTTTTTGTCTTATTCCAGAACCAAGCCAGACCTTGATCAGCTAAACATAAGGACTTTAATGCCTCAGTTTCTATGAGGTTGTGCATTTTCTATGAGGTTGACGCCTTTCAGCTCTCGAGACCGAAGAAATAATAAAAAAAAAACTCCAACATTTCCAGTCAGTGGAATATGACCGAAATGGACAACTCCCTGGTTAGTGCACTAACTAGGCCTACTGAACTAGGAAACTGACTGAGACACCTGTAGTATTTTTGCATACAGCATATTAGCATACTCTGACTGCACTGTCTACATAGTATGCCCAATATATACAGCAGCAAGTGTAGTATGCTTTTGCAAACATAGGCCCAAGTGCCTCTCGTTCCCTACTCAGGGAACCATGGTTACATAAGTAACCTGAGACGTTCCCTTTCATGGGAACTTCGAACTCAGATGTTAAACAACGTCAACACGGATGCATACATCCTTAAATGCTTTGCATTTCTAGGCATAGAAACGTCCAGTCAGGTGTGTTGAGTCAAGTTGGAGCTAAACTCTGCAGGACACCGGCCCTCCAGGACCGAGATTGGGCACCCCTGCTTTAAGCCTAGGCTTAAGGCATGTCAGTTCAGGGGGGATATTCATAACATCCTTGATGTTATGAAGCACATCGACTATCTAGTTAAAAGATCGAATTCTGTGTAACTATATGCCAGAATTACTTTTCAATAACATTTCAAAGAGGGATAAAATCTGACAATAATTACATTAAAAATTGCCTCTCAAGGTGAACTCGAAAAAAAAATGTAAATATGAGTAGACCACTTTTTTGTAAAGCAATGCTAATATATATATATATATATATATATATATATATATATATGCTTCTGTAGAGACCACTAGGCTATTTATCGTGATTCAACTCTTTTAATGGCCAAATTCACCAAAAGTTTCCGTAACTGGACAATACGAGACAATTACTATACGTCTAACAATCAACTAAACCATATTCAAAACGTATCCATCTGCAATTTCCCATTACGGAAAAACAGCCCTTGTCGTGTTATATGACGGTACCCACCTGCACGCTCTTATGTTCTCCCGCGTTCACAGGTCCACGTGCTGCTGAAACGTTGTTGGCGTTTTACCCAAGCACGTAACAATGAACTGATCACATGTCTAAAGAAAAAAAAAATCACCTGACAAATAACTATAAATGTCATTATAAATGAGCTTTTTAGCGAGCAATTTCATCAGTGTGCAGTAAACATGTGTATGCACAGATTAGTGTGATTACATTTGAAAGAATGTAAACACACTTTTGTGTTCACTTTATACCCTTGAACCTAGAGCTCACGGTTTCAGAAGTAGGCAAGAAAGGAATTTAGATATGTATGTCCAAGGACATCTATATATTTTTATATAAAATATTAATTGATACTACATTTTCTTTTAATATATAATTTAGCCCAACTTTTTATCACACAAAATAGGCTACCTATCGCACAGCTGTGCAATGTTGATCGAGTAGGATGAATTAGTATTGGATCTATTATAATAATCAGGTCAACCATGATCATTATTATCTTCGTTGTCCATCTAAGTAACCTGCTAGTGGAATGTGTGCAAGGAATAAAACAAGGCATCTGTTATCAAGGCTGCCACATAATATATAAATTGTTTGCATGTGTGAAGTTTACGTCTTTGCTTACTGATACACAAAAGTATGTAAATGTTTGAATTCTCTTAAGTAGCATTTCTACTTCAGCTATTGCATTTATTATGGCAGTTCATATTACGCTTAAGGCACATTAAGTAAATTCATTTACTACTCACTTTAGCACAACACACTCCCAATGTCAAATTAATTCCAAATAATTAATTCATTTTAAAACTTCTGGTTAAATAATATTTTAAATATACCAACAACCAAACACTATTTAAAAAAAAAATACAACACACAACAAATAAAACAAAATGTCTCTTTAATTTGTAAGTGTCAACAGCAGTACAAAAGATGGAGTGATGGTGAGACAATTTTGTCATATGTGTGTGCACTAACTTTTATGGAAAAAGAGGAACTCTTGAGGTAAATAAGCAAACAGACAGGAACACCCTCATCTGCCGTCGTACATCAGTGAATTGAGAATATACTGTAAAAATGGTGTTACATTACAATATGCCAAATGCTGCTTGTGGGGAGAACAACCTAGATATTTGTACAATCCACTAAGGCGTCTAAATACACCGAAATGTGTCACTCATCTGGTTTATTTTATCTGATATAATAATACTACCATTACAGAGAAGATTGGTCGCTGGACATACAACTGTAGCATTAATTAGTTTACCTCACGTCAATACTGCACATGGAAACCAATGACTTGCTGGTTTACATACTAAAGCCAAGCAAAACATTTTTTTTAGTACTTTTTTCCTTTATTTTTTTTTAAAACAATAATATCCTTAGCAAATAGCTGTCTTTTGTACTGTATAAAGAAGAATGTGAACACAAATGTGATGGCAACCTTTTTAAGTTCAATTAAAAACTTTACACTGGACTGTACAAGATATTAGGATAAACTATTTACATTTTTATACTTAAATTTTTTTTCCTCCAAAAGCAGCAACAGATACTATTCTATATCTCTAACGCCCAAACAATAATACCTGCCATTGGTCTATGTACCTGCTGAGAAACCGGTCTCTACATACACACTCACACACACACAAAGACAAAATTAAAGAAAAGTGTTATCAGGCTGCTAGCGGGATTCGAAACCAGAGTGTACCTAGCGACAGAGGAGCCACACAGAGTGTTGCTTGAGAGACTACAGAAATCTAAAAGCAAAGTACCATTGACAACAGCATACGTTGTCCCTGACAGCAACATTTTACTCTTCTGAACAGCAGCTAGCATGTCAGTCCAGCATGTCAGTGAATTGTGCTGATTAAATTAACAAAAACTATCCCACAATATACATCACAAAAGTCCATATCAAAAAAAAAAAAAAGCATTACAGTAAGATAAGTAGAAACACCCAAGCTTTGTCCTCAGTTATTGTACCTACTTTGCATTAATATGGCAGTGATAATTATAAAAGAAATGTCATTTAGACTTGCTGTTGACTGGATGGGAAATGGTCTATTAAACACTATGAAGCAACACAGAGAAAAATACTGTATGAAAACCTCAAATGCACAGAGTGGGTCTGCATTGTGCAGCATAAAAAAACCCCTCATAAATATTTGCACATCCCCAATGGATTAAATGCTCAGCAAGAAACTCACATGTTTTCAGATGAAGCTGTACTTTATGACACGCCACAACTGATGCCCCACAATTACATGTTCTCTCATTCAAATTTGCCACAAAACCAA
Organism: Sinocyclocheilus anshuiensis; assembly: GCF_001515605.1. Taxonomy (NCBI): domain Eukaryota; kingdom Metazoa; phylum Chordata; class Actinopteri; order Cypriniformes; family Cyprinidae; genus Sinocyclocheilus; species Sinocyclocheilus anshuiensis. The sequence continues at coordinate 461,462 of NW_015540872.1, read as the reverse complement.
TTATTATAGAACTTCAGCAAGTACCTCAACGTTTAGAAAACAATTTGTAAAAGAAAAAAAGAAAAAAAAATTGTCCTTTGCTACAGAGTGCACAAACAACAAAGCAAATGGCTGGTTAACTCAGCATGGAGTGCGAGGTTCATCACTTAAACACATGGAAGTGAGATGCCCGGGTGTCTCCAATACTACTCAATCAACAGGGATGTGAAATCAGCAACTACATGAGGTACAGTGAATTGTCAGTTTGTGATTTCATTCTTTTTTTCCTAAGTACAATGACCAAAAACATACACACACACAAAAGAAGAAGAAAAAAGTAAAATACATAATTTATACTTCAGCAAGTATCCATGAACAAAAATAGAAATCTATTTTCCTATGTTATATTTACAATGAAAAGGGAAAAAAAATCTGTAATGAGATGGAGATTTTTTTATTTTTATTTTTTTTTAAAGAAACTTCGTTTTGAGCTCCGATCCATTTTGAAATTTCACTGTTTTTATTCTTGTTCTCTGATTGTCCTTTAATTTTGTTCTACTGACACTTTTAGAGCCAATAATGGCTAATAAATACAATAAAATGTCTATATGCACTAGAGAGCTTCAAATACAATATACAACACAAACATACATGAGCATTAAAATGTGCTACTGAAGTCCGGTGTGTCTCAGTTGGCCAGAAACTACGCGAGCCTCTCCGTCGAGTTTACTGCTCTTTCTCCCCTAGGCAGCACTGGAGCTTAAACAAAGTGTTCATTCATCACGTGTCTTTGCATAAATAAACAAAATATGTCAAGAGAAAAATGACTCAAATCTGGCAACTGTGAGGCACGCTCACATGAATCCAAACAGGTGACTTGTTCATGTAGGTTTTTTTTCTTTTTTTTTTTCCTCGCACAACGGCTTCACATTAGTCAGAATTGATAAAAATACCATTTATATCCAGTGCTTGTAACACTTTTGAATCATTGTCTCCGTGTGAGATTGAAATAGTCTCTTTTTTTCTTTTCTTTTCTTTTTATCTATACAAGCGCAATCAAGTTTCAATCCCAACAACAGTTCTTTTGTCTGCTACCAGCCTACAGAACTGGCTTGGCATGGTCAAGGAAATATGTACAAATCACGTACAAATCAACCAATCCACCAGCAAACAGATATAACAGCTTTAAAAAATAAACGTTGGCTTGTAAGCAGGAAAAAAAAAAAAAAAAACTGAACGCGGATGTCAAGGGACACCCAGCCAAGTACTGTACCTTATGTAAAAATCACAACAAACTTAAACAAAACCAACAAAATAAAAGGTACGAATACAAGCTTCTAAAGAAGTGCTCAAAACTTCTACGAATTAAGTAAATGCTGTTTCAAAGAGGGGCGCTGAGGAGAAAAGTCAGTGCTTCAACTGCTGGGAGAAGTAAGCGCTAAATAGCCATCGGTACCTTTTAGACCTTTGGAGGTAATGCAGTGACCAGCAGCCTCGCTGTGACATTTCCTGTCTATTCTAATCTCTGGGTTACTGATGAAACAGACAGGTTCAAGGGCAAAGGCAAAATAGCGGGACTCATGCATTAATAATGCCGTATTTCAGATGATACCGACTCGTCAGTCATTTTAATAATCCCCCACAGCTTGATCTACTTGTTCCATCTGCTCGCTAGCACCTCGTGGCTGCTTCTGGCCGCAGCCTTTTGCGAGCACTTTGATGGAGAGAGGGCACAATAAACCACATGGGCCTCGTCTCCATTGTTCGCTACCTTTCTCCTGGGCGCGGGCCGATGCCGGGAGCCAGATGGCAGCCCCTTGAGGCAGGGTGTGCGCTGGGCCGAGGTCAGGCGAGTGGAGGTGAATGGCACTCGCACCCTGTAGGAGCCTTCGGTAGGGCCAAAGCCTAAAACAAGAGGCCCTGACCGCTGGCTGCTTCTTGGCTGTCCTTCCGCACGGAAAGATCTGTTCTGCTGCCGGAACGAGCGGATAATTTAGTAGAGGCGCAGGACTGCCTATTTGAATTGTCTTTTTTTTTTTTATATCAAGTGCTCAAAAAACTGATTTCAAGAGCAGATTTGTCTCTGTGCATTTTCAAATGTATTTGTTTCAGAACATATATTTAAATGTAAATACAATCAAAGTATCTCAAATCCAAGTATCCTTTGAAAATTTGGAAAATAAGTGCCATTATTCGTTTAGTTAAATTTCTCCTTAACTCTCTGCATAACTGGCCAAAACATCTTGATAAACTGGACGTTCTCTTTAAGACTTAACGATGAACACACTGCAGAGGCCCAAAGGCCGTACGCTCTGCTTTAAGACTATTTCCGTCAGTTAAGATTACAATGTCTACAAGACTTAAGCGTAAATAAAAGACTTTAAACTTGCTGCCCTGGAAAACGGGGATAAAGACTTTAGCAGAATGTGCTTGTACATATTGTACATCAGCAATTTGTGATTGCAATACACCAAAGCTGCCTTTCGCTGCCTGTCCAATTCTGCAGATTGGATGCCATTTGGCCCCTTGGCATTCTGGCCTGATTACAATCACCGTGATTAAGAACCGAGTGGGTAAGACTGAACTAGACGAGGACGGTGGTCAGGGCGATCACTGCATTGAACCTCCTGGAGAACTATGACATTCTTAGTTCCTGAGCATTTGGACGTGGTTGTCAATGGAGAGGAAAAATAAAAGTGGGCTTTGTAGATAAGATTGCAAGGATTCTCATGCAGTCTCTTCCTTAAGACTTTCAAATTTAAGATTTAAGAGCAGGAAGCTTATGATATGTTTGGCACATCTGGACTTGTAGTAGTAGTAGTAAAAATAATAATAATAATAATAATAATAATAATAACAAGAACAACAATAATAATGGGGAGTTTTAGGCTTTCCCTCCATGGTTCAAATGTAAGGACTTCTTCAGTTTTATCGTATTATGAAATGTCAAATGAAGTGACGTCTTTTTCATTTTAAATAGTTCTGATTAAAAACATTCACAAGCTGTTGGCTGGTACAGCATACCTGAGTGAAATATAGAACCCCATCGAAAACAGTAATGGATGCTTCAAAAGAAAAAAAACAATACGTGTGTAAATCCATATGAATTGAAGTAAGACTGTGAGTTATGCATTCATATGAAATGTTTCAATCGTCAAGTCCTATTATTCAAAAATGTCGTAGGAAATACCCTAAATTGTCCATGATCAAAACACAAGAAAAAAAATTCAATAAAATAACAACAAAAAAAAAGCCAAAATAAAACACAATCAAATTATTTCACACTCGGAGAAACACTTAAGACCAATAGCTGTTAAATCTGCAGGAGCCACATCTGCATGCTGGCTCCCAAAACGTATTTCATCAGAAGTTTTTTTTTTTTTTGTTCTCTTTTTCATCTTCTTCAGTCTTCCCTCTAATGTAAGGATATTCTTCGCTGGATGTTTTCGCCTCAGTTGGCACTGACCGGCTCCTGTGTGTCATTTTCACTGCTGTAGTCCGATTTGGGCTCGTCCTCAAAGTCCTCGTACATGTCCATCTCGTCCTCTCCATTCACGGGGTCGTTAGACACCATGGTGCCCGGTTCCATCTTCATGTTGAAGGTGCTCTGGATGACAGGGATGGTGGGCTCGGGGCTGGCCGAGGCACTGGAGCAGTCTGAGGTCATGTGAGGGGAGGGCGTAGTGGTCGCCATGGTTATGGCACCGGGGTAGACGACACCTGCGCTGGTGGTGATGGGGATCTGCGTCTGTGGCTGCTGCCTGATACAGAGGTGAAGAAACAGACAGATTTACGCTTATGAAGTGCCAGTGTGCGCTTCTGCTTTTCGCAAAGCTCAGAGAAGCTTAAGAGCTTTTAAGAGACGAATGACAAGTTTTCAAGGAAAACAATTACGGTCTCGGGGAATTAGAGAATGGAAAGAATGTACAGAAGCACACAAAACGCCGGTTGAAAGCATAAAGCTTGAGGAGTTTAAAAGCCGACTTCAATGGAACGTGCCCAGCCGGTAGCCCTGTAAAAATTATTCCCAATCAGCGACAACGATTTGGGAACGATTGTGAAAATGACACTCGTTTCTTTCTGGGTGACAAAGCCAATTGGTTGGTAGAGACACAGTCTCCTGATCTTTAACAGGCTGATTGATTGATACTCCAGCGCTCGTATTTCTTGCTGTTGAAGTGGAAACACCTGGAGCAGGCATTTTCTTCACTCACCACACGAAGTAAATTATAGAGTTGAGCTCCAAACATCTGCCCTTCAGCCCTCTCTACATTCATACTCGACTCTAATATCCTAAAATAATGGCTATGTGAGTCCCGCTGCCCTCTGTTACCGTCTAAATGTGATAAACCACTACTTTCAGGCAGCTGAAAGAAAATACTCTTTTGTCAATGGGATTCAACCCAGGGCCATATAGTGCATTTCCCCTTCTCCGAGAAAAAATTAATTTACCACAGCATATAATCACAAAGGGAGCATGTAGGCAACAAAAGGCTGCGTTCGCTTTGCTTTGAAGCGTATATTAAAATTAAGTGCGAGGGCCATATAACGTGACAAATGAGCTAAGTGGTTAAATTACTCCAGTCAACCTGATTATAGGGTCACTGGCTTTACAGTACACCAGGAGTTGGCACACGGTATGGAGTCATTACCTGCCTATTGTGAGAGCTCTAAGCTGGCTTTATGAACAGCGTATAGGGCTTTAACAGAGGGCAGGGCATCTTGGACGGCCGCTTGCTATTGTTCGTGCCGTTTTTTCCACCGTGCACCTACCCCACAGTGAAGAACTGCCTCATTTCCTGCCTCCTCGACCTCATCATCTGCTTGTACTCGCCTATGCGCAGCTTCTTGCCGTCGATGATGCAGGTGCGCTTGGGCCGGGGCTTGTACTTGTAGTTGGGATACTTCTCCAGGTGGATCTTGCTGAGCCGTGCCTGCTCTTCATAAAACGGTTGTTTCTCCTGGTTCGTCATGGACTTCCAGCGAGATCCTGTTGACCACAGTACAGAAGTTAGAAGTGAGAAATGATCATTGCGGATTTGTATGTATTTATTATTTATTTTTGGAGAAAGAATGACTTTTAATCATATTGTATAACTACATTTTATTTTAAACTTTATATATATATATAAATTAAATACAATTTAATAAAATTAATAAAACGGTGTTTTTAATGGAGAAAGAATGACTTTTAACTACATTTTACAATTTTAGTTTATTATAAAAACATTTATGAATTCAATATATTTTAATACAATTAATAAAATAAATAATGATATTTAAGTGTATTTGTACATTTAGAGACAAGATGAGCTTAAAAAACAATGTAAACAAAATAACCACATTATTCTGAGGCAAGCACTGCTTTTGAGAATGGAGGGTAACTGCATTACTGTTACCGTTTCTGCATTAGTGAAAACAACAGGCTAGTAAATATCTCCAGTCTTCAGAAACGTCCGGGCTGACGGGTCTTTTAGTTGCTGTGATCTATTGACTCTCTGGACTGGGGGACAAGACCCATTTAGCCCTGTCATTTTTCATGACAAACACTGCCCACGTGACAGCCACTAAATCCATCTAATTGAGCTGCTCCTGCGGGCATCAAGCCATCAAGTTTAACCATGCTCATCTGTTTGAGATGCATTGAGTTGTGTGGAATTACTTGCAAAAGAAGATTAGGCAGGTGTGGTAATAGCCTGAACACCTTATTCACAGCATACATTTTGCTTAGTAGCTTTGTAATGCTGAGATGCTTGTCTATCGATTGCTAAGAGGGGAGAAACTGCCTTGGCGATATTCATTTGCATATTTTGTGCAATTCAAGGTCCGGTGTACTATATGCTGAAATGTCTAGTCAATGAACATAACACTCAGCCTTTCTTAATGGTCCAATTCAGCTATATTTTAGTCTTGTAAGTCTTGGTTTTGGTCCAAAACAATTGGTAAAAACAGACCCTCCCTTTACCTCAACAGAGGTTCAGTTCATTTCAAAATTCTGAATTAAAACACATTTAATACACGCACATCAGCAAATGTCATGTGACTTTGCTTTCGAGTCTCAACAAATTTTCTATTGCTATTTTTTTTTTTGCCAATTTCCTGGAAGCAATGACTTTGTTTTCTTGAATTCAAGGGATAGAAATGCTTCTTATTTCGCAATCGATTTCACAATATTCCACTTTTTTGGGGGGCTAATAATTATTTCAGAACTTGGATAGAAACTTAGCTAATGACAATGATTCCTTGAGTAGTTACTTTGAAGGAAAGTAAAGTCATTTCAATAAGTTAGAATGACTGTTTAAACGGCTGTGTTAAAAAAGACTATTGGGTTAACGTGATCCAAAACAAGCAAAGACATTTTCAACAGTTTCTGAAGCACTCTACAATAGTTCCCTGGATACCAGTTCAGTTTATTCTTATGGAGCATGGCGTAATCCCAAATGAAAACGGAAAGGCTAATGCAGACGGCCATGGCTGCTGGTCGTGATTGATTTGGGGGCTTTGACTTACCCAAGATTTTGCTGATGTTGGAGTTGTGCATGTCTGGGAAGGCCTGAAGGATTTTGCGGCGCCCATCTTTGGCCCAGACCATGAAGGCGTTCATGGGCCGTTTGATGTGAGGTTCGTTGCTGTTCCTTCCCCGGGGTTCCCTGTAGACCCGTGCCTCGGTAGAGCTGGCGCCTCCTGTTGGCCAACAATAATACTGATGTGGTTTATCTGCAGAGCCATTCAGTTCCTTACACCCTAGGAACACCAGAGCAAGAAGGAGAGAGCGGGTGCAAACCGTTAATCAACTTAGTAGTGCAGGGCATCCGTCAGCACATCAGAGTGAATGGAGCTGAACCAGAGAAGCTGGGTTTGGGGATCCCAAGAGGCCTGCAGCTGTATCTTATACTCCAGGCTGCCCATCCCAGAACTGGATGGGACAAGCCCATGTTTTGGAGTGTAGAACAGGACGGCATTGTTGGTCAAGGAACTCCTGATGAGTGAAAACTAGCTCAAACCAGACGAGGAGGACCCTGACTATAATGCCTTTTAAATATTTTGTCTGGGTCGCAGCGTTCGTACATTCGAACTGCCGTACATTTCTGGATGACTGTCGTAATGTTTCTCCTGCTATGAGTAATAACGGTAATGCTCTGAATAACAAATGTGGCACAAGGGTGTTTGCGTAAGGGAGGTAAAAGTAGGAGGAGGTTCAGTGCCAATGTCCTGACAAAACATATATCTCCATGTGATTGCTTTCAATGTGCTAACACGTACAGAGTCTGACAAAGGGCAGACCTAGTGGTTAAACATGGGATGGTAAAAAAAAGAAAATAAATAAAAACTAGGTTTCTGTATTTAAATGATCACAGGTTTCACACACTAGAGTTAGTGAATGCGGCCTGGTGTGAGTGCAACTTGAACAGACTTGAAGGAGTGTAACTCCTCAATCAGGCCATTCACAATCAGCATGTGTGTCCCCCAGTTTCTGTATTTAACTTTACAGCAGAGTGAAAATGATTCTGTTGGCATGCGCATTTGCTTCCTTTTATATGTAAGATGTGAAAGAATTAAATAAAAGCGGTATGAATATTTCAACAAACAAAAACATGTTGATAAACAAGGCTTGAAAAATAAAACAAACAAACAAAAAAAGCCTTCCCATATGCTACGATACATCTTTAATGATCCAAAAACTGGATAAGAAGGCTTGGAATCAGTCATGGATATTTCATCATCCACATGTGATGTGTATTCATTAGGACCCTGAAACTTCAAGTCTTGGCACACTGTACCTGCTTTTGATTTCTATTATCACTGGTGTTGATAAACAAAATAAAAACTCCAGCTTAGTAATGGATCTTGGCACTACACCGCTATTAAAGCACCGGGATACCGAGACTATTCCGAGGGCAGAGCGTTGCTCAAAGGAGGAGGAGCAGGAAAATAGGCAATGTCGAAGAGCTACCTTCTCTATGCATACACACACACACACACACTCGTGCCACACTGGGGCCCGGAGAGAGAAAGAGGCAGAGTCTAAGTTTCAGGCAGCCAGCAGGAGGCTCTATCCTCCAGGCCCTGCTGGGCAGAACGGCTTTGCCCACAGGGCCCAAAAGATCCATTTACACATGTCATGTTTAACAATCATAATAATCCAGAAAGGGCTGCTGTTTATCTGGCTGCCCAGATCCACACAGTCATGGTGCATCAGTCAGGGTCTCTCTGATTTTGCCTCTCCACAACTTTGTTGCACTACAAGCAGCCGCCTCGTCCCAGCCCCTTCCGTTGGGATTATACGGCGACGGCGTTCCCCGCACAGTACATTAAATTCATTTAGCATGCGCTCACCGTGCAGGATAAATTGATTTCACTTTGTTTGGCTTTGACAGCCATGTTTATTGTGCAATGAAATGTAGTGCGGCGTAGGGCTGACAGTATCCATCAACGCTGGGCAATCTGCTGACTGCTGGGGCCAGATGAAGGCATTCATTACCTTGCCAACTCCAGCTCGCTCGCTCGGCTACCTCGCCCAGACACGACCGTGTGGATGGCCAGCTCTAATTTACGATTTGCCCCGTGCCATTACTTTACCACTGACACTGATTCAGCAATTTATATACTGGCATGCATGCAGATATAGGCAGAGGTGAGCAGCTTACATGCAGGAAACCAGTAGCTGGACTTTTAAATTGCAGATCGGATTCATTTTTCTGTTTTGCTGAGAGAGGGCGAGAGTAACCGGGGTTGGTTGCAATAATCATCTCATGCCCTGTTGTTGCTGTAGTGCGTCAGCAGACACAGACTCAGCGCTCTCAGTCATTTGAGCGGACCGCAGGAATGAGTGCCGACTTACAGAGTGCTGGGACGAGATGAGCGGCGGCCCCTGGCACAGAGCCCCGTTCGCAGACACGGGTGGTCCGTGCCCCCCCCCCCCATTGCAATCATGATGTGCCTTAATCAAAAGCAGCCAAAGAGTTGGCAATGTCGGCTCGCGCGACGTCACCCCGCATCTACAACATGCAATTTAAAACCCTCTGCTTTTTTCATGGCTTGTTGTTGTTTAATAAGAAAGCTTACATGCTTCTGACATTTACAAATTATCATTAATTGACGTTTTTCCCCCTGTGTGGCTCTTTTAGGAAGCACCTAGTTAGGTGTGTTATTGTGTAAATAAATGCAGATGTTTCGGGATGCCATGGGAGACCCCCTGAGGTGCGTGAGGGAGGTGGGACAAGACAGCAGGAGGCTTCTAATCGACTTTATTGTGATTTATGAGACCCGGTGCCCAACATGACAGAGCGATACAAGAATCTCTATTTAATTTGTCTCTCCCGGTGAACAGGAGGGAGAGCAGAGGGGGACTGTATGAATTACAGAGAAAGAGAGAGAGCGCTCGCGTCGAAGCGTATGAGGGAAAGGGGCCTCTCGGCCCAGCACACCTGCCTACAACAGGCCCAGACTTGACAGTACGCAGAACGGAGCCAAAAGGCTGAGCCTCTCAGGCTCTCGCTGCAGCTAGCCTTTTGTTCTGAGGGCACACACAGACTGTCACACAAGAATCCGCTTGGAGAAACAAGCAACAATCACGCAAACCTGCCAGGCCCTCTGTGGACTCCTTTCTGCAAAGGTATTTAGCGCTGACAATGGGAGTCTCTCCTAACGCGCACAGACAGATATGACACAATGCTCAGCTCTCCCGTTCATGTCAGCACTCATATTTCGCTAATTAAACCATTAAAACTTACATGTGATTTAAGCCCACCACTTTAACATGCCAATTGTTGAGTTGCACCCAGCTGGATATTTGGAATTCTACTCTGTGTGTGTTTGAGAGAGTATATACGGACAAAAGTGTGACTTGTTAGTGCATGTTTCTTGAAGCTATTGTTTCTCATGCCTCTCGCCCTGGATGTTGTAAGGTCTTGAAGAGGGCCATGCTAAATTCCTTTTCGCAGTACACCATTTCAATGAAAGGAGTCCTGGGCTGACGTGCACACTATAGAGACTGTAAAACTGGATAAAGAACCGGCAATGGGAATGCTGGGAAAACACAAACATACACAAGACACACACATGAGTGTGATAAAACTATAGGTTTTTATCTATGGATTTCAAACTCAGAAATAATAATAATAATAATAAAATAAAAAGGTAATATTAATTCTTGCAATTATAAGTTTATATCTAAAAATTGGTAGTTTATTTGTCTTGACTTTATATTATACTACATGAATTTATATCTGACAATGTGTCTTTTTTCTTTGGGCAAAGCTGAGAACAGTAATATTTATTTAATTATATTTATTCAGCAAGGACACACTGAATTGGTCAAAAGTAACAGTAAAGACAGTAAAACAGTAAAAACAGTAACATGTATGATGTTACAGAAGATTTCTCTTTGAAATAAATGCTGTTATTTTGAACTTTCTATTCACCCAAAAATCCTGAAAAAAAACCCGATTTCCACAAAAGCATATTAGCATATTAGAATAATTTCTGAAGAATCATGTGACACTGAAGACTGGAATAATGGCTGCTGAAAACTTTGCTTTGCCATTACAAGAATAAATTACATATTAAAATTAATAAAAATAGAAAACAGTTATTTAAAACTGTAATAATATTTCACAATATTACTGTTTTTCTGTATTTTTGATCAAATAACTGTTTATTTTTTGCCGGATGTGCTATTGTTCCAATTAATTAGACTTTAATGTTAAATTGGAGGATCTGTGGATTGATTAATTATGCTCACCTGATGTTTGTCTTTTACTATAGAATCATTGAGAAACAAAGAACTGTCACACTGACGAAGGCAGACAGTTTTTTAACTCAAATAAAAGATTTTAGAGTGCAGACCAACCTTTCAGGTCTTGGCACCTAACCAGCTGGGAGAGCGCGGTGAATTGCATTGATCAAATAAATGCAGCCTTGATGGCCATACAAGACTTCTTTAAAAAAATATATAAAAAACACAAATCTTACAGAGTAGTGTAGATCCTTGCATTAGATCCTTGTGTTCATATTATGACATAACATGGTGCCGTTTATCATACTCCTTTATAAAATGATCGTCTAACGATTGAATGAATGAATGGTTCCTTTGCTTTGACTGCAGTGAACCTCAGATTGCTAGTCTATAATAATTCAGCAATAACCTTGCCACAATTTAACCATATGCATAAATAATACAGCATTAACATAGCTCAGAGATTACAAAGTCAAGCAGGTAATCAATCCTGGCCAACGTTCATTTTGGCCGGCATTGTCTGAAAAGCGTGCTGATATTACCTCAACTTCCTGCCCCTGGAATCTCTCAACACACCCTTTGTTCTGCTAAGACCCCCGCCTGACAGAGATAGTTTAAACACACGCACGACCCGACAAGTTCGGCAAACAAAACTCATACGCTGCCATATGTGAATGAACAAAGGGGCCATACTAAAGCCTTTTGTGGTATTAGTTAATGTTTTTCATCTGAGCTTAAAAAGACCTAATGACTTTGCGGTGAGCTGATGCATGTGGCTCGTGGCTTTTTGCGAAATGAAGGAAATTCTATCTATTTCCATACCCCGCCGTTATTTTCCAACGGCCTCTCTCTCGTTAGAACTTTGGCAGCTGTTAATTTGGTTGCTGCATGCTTTGCAAATATTAGTTCAAGCAACCTAAATCTTTCTGCGAGTTACAGCAGTGACAGAGAGCTGTTTTACACCCCAAGCCTTTTCCAATATAACGTGTCTTTTCAGCAGGCAGGACCTCTGTACAAGGAGGCATGCGGCCGTTACGGACCCACTCAGTAATTTTCCTCTGCTCTCCGTGGCAGTTACTGCATGAGTCTGTTTGCCTTGTTAAAGCGTCAAGAAATTTAATTCTCAAATGGTAGTTTCCTACTTAGCTGATAAATCATTTAAAGTGCATTAAAAATAGCTAGCTTATACTGATGAAGCCCCACAGCTTCTGAACAGAGCAGTGTAATAAAACAAAGACTAGTGGCAAATAAACAGGATGAAGGGTTGCCTTTTTTTAAGCGTAGGTATCACATACACGGTGCGTACATTCCTCAAATGTTCAGGGAGAGGAATGGAATTTGTTTGACTTGGTCTATCGAAAAAGGCTCTAAACACAAAAACACACAAGTAAACACTCCCAACGGGTAAACACATTCTGCTTGTAAAAGAGACTATTTAATGTGGGGCGTATCATCATAAAATGCCATTCACATCCTTCATCTCGATGTGTTTGTGGGAAGATGGAGATGGATCAGATCAGATCATGCCAGACCAGAAAAACTGCATCTCTAAACCTCTATTTACAGATTTGAATACTACCCAGCCAAAATAAATAATTTATGTTTTAGAAAGCTCATAAACAAACAAGAGTTATGCGAGGCTGATCATCTTACAAAAAAAAAAAAAAAATCTATTGTGCCTGTTACCTCAAGGCCTCTTTTTAAAGATAATACCCATAATTATATGAAACTTGAATTAAAATGTTTTTATTTCTCCATATATTGGCTGTAGATTTCCATGGGAGCTGTTACAAATATTTTACACCGAAAAAAACACTGGCACATACAAGCGTACTGTTTATGAACAGGGTGACAAAAGGAGCTGACACCTTGTCATATAAGTTCTATCAGCATTTACATCTCCACACCCAGCACATCAAACATGAGCTGTGGCAACAGTCTGGTTCTAGAGGAGGGCCAGCATTGTCCCATCACTTTGTCATCAAGAACTAAAACTTTAAATACAGCCATGCACACTGCATTACCCCATCAACTTTCCCTGACACTGGCCAAGCAACCGTGGAATCCAGTCAGTCTGATCCTCTGACTGAACTGTACCTGACCTCATTCCTCACTGTAGTCAAGCAGCAAGCAGCATTAGATATATGGCAATGCTCTGCAAGGGTGCAAAGCACAGAATTTGTGAGCAGTCACGTTATGTTTTCAAACACTACAAATAGATACTTACCCTCGAAATCCTCTGGCCTGGTGAGGTCGATGACTCTGTGACCAATCTTCCCATCCTCGCCTAGTTTGCCCAGGTGATGGCCCAGGTTATCATAATGAGACCTCTCCTGCAAAAATGACAGAACATTTGTGTTCAGATACTACAGCTTCCTGGCTACAGATATTTAGTGGTTTGCCTTTATGCACCACATTGCATACTCAAATGTGTGATTAAGAAAATTGCATTAATTTAGGTCTTGACTCAACATGAAACTAGCCTGCTGCATGTTGCTTAAATTAGAGCAGTCTGGGAAATGATGTGTTTTTCCACAATGGTAAAATGACCATAACATTAAATAATTAATTTAATAAATGTAGCAAATTACTACTACTACTTATTATTATTTTTATTCCTTAATTATTATTCTTATAATTATTTAATTTGATTATTTTATGTGTATGCACTGTATATGCACACAGACACACAAATAAATATCCATTATATTTATACTACATACAAATTTCTATTTTTATTTAAATAAATGCAATGGATTATTAAAAACTACATTTATAGCAGTTTAATTTAATTTCTTTAAATGTCACTTGATGTTAATTGTATTTTGTTAAATTACACTTCAAAAATTTAAAAGGCACTTCGAATTTAATACTGAATGGCACACGACCCTGTAGGACACACATGCTCTTCGCATGCATTTTGACGGGCCCAAGTCAAGTCGTCTTTATCACAGCTGTAGTCTCTTACTGTCTTCATCTGCAGGGACTTGTACCGATAAGAGTCTGGAACACTCTACTAAAAAGAGCACACAATGCAGTCTGGGACCTCCAGTGAAATGTTCAGTTTATTTTTTTTTCTTTTCCGCCCTCTAATCTTTGCAGTACATGCCCCTGTCTCTGCTGCCTTGAGCTCCCTGTCTATCATTTATTCAAGGCTCATGCTCAGAGGAACACGCCGTGTTTTCCCTTTTGTCGTGTTGCTTTCTGTTCAGATTAAACTTGGCATCATGTCGCACTTGATGCACAATAAACCCATGTCATTCCTCGCCCGTGCGACAATATTAAATGTCATGTCCGTGTGCATTTACAGAATAAAATAACAGCTTTTGGGGGGCCCTCCTGAATGGTTGCAGCACATTAGACTTAATGCATTATGCAGAGGAAGAGGGCCGACCGCTGCTCGGGCCCATTGTTAAATGACCTAGTTCTGCCGTGAGTGCAGCAGGGCATTAGTGGAGGCCCGTCTCACTCTCTCCAAAGACTCGAGGAGGAGATGGACACTTTGACTCGGCATGATACAAGTAATCTCTCCCCCCTCCGAACAGGGCAGAAAGATGCTAAAAGCAAAGCGAGTTATGGTGAGTCGGCCCCAGAGCATTTGTTCTTCTCCCAGCGTGTGCGTTCAATCTCAGGCAAAAGGTGTGCTTGAATTGTCTTTTCTTTAGAGAATGCCTATCACACACAGTTTGAACAGACACTCGGGCGGCCTCCCAACACAATGCTAACAGCTCCCCTGCCACAGACATAGACACCGATACCGACGTACACATTAATCTTTCAGCCGCGCTGCTTTGGCCGTTTTGCTCGTTTGTTTGTTTTCTTTTCTTTTTGCCACTGGGGAGTCCGTGGAGTGAGGAAGCTCTTCACACGGCAAAAGATTATCACTCCGGCTCAACTTGTCAATAGCTCATGACAATAGTGGATTACTTGGGATGATTCTGTGCTTATTGCTGTTGTCACTAGAAACAGACTTTATTATCACTGAGGGGCAAATTCACTAAACAGTTCAGGCACGTTTGTGTGAGGTATTTCAGCATAAAAACCTGCGTTCACTAAGCACCTGCAATCAGGTTTAAAAAGGTTTTAAATGCACTTAACTAGCCCTGTAAATATTTAAATGAAGTAATTCTTACAGCACAAACATGCCTTTTTTCTATGTCAGTTAGGCCCATTATAGAATATTGTAATTATTTTTCAATTTACAATTTCAATATTTATAGAAATAAACACTGCTGTTTAAAAGTTTGGAGTCTGTTAGATTTTTTTTTTTTTTTTTTTAAACAACAAAAAAAAAAACGTTTATTCAGCAAGGACGCATTAACTTGATCGAAAGTGACAGTAAAAACATTTCTAATGTTACTAAAGGTTTCTATGTCAAATCAACGATGCTCTTTTGAACTTTATATTCAGAATCCTGAAGAAAAATGATTATAGTCTTTATAAAATATTAAGTAGTACAGTAGTTTTCGACATTGATAATTATAAGAATGTTTCTTAAGCACCAAATCAGCATATTAGAATGATTTCTTAAGGATCATGTGACACTGAAGACAACAGTAATGGCTTCTGAAAATTCAGCTTTGCAGGAATAAATTAAAAGAGAAAATAATTATTTAACTCGTATTTCAAAATGTTACTGTTTACTGTATTTTTGTTCAAATAAATGCAGCCAATATATGCAGTGAGCATATAAGACCTTTTTAAAAAAATTTAAAATTCTTACAAATCCAAAACCTTTAAATGGTAATGTTCATTATTTATAAAATGCAGCACTTTTATTCACCTCAAATAACGTTGCGCTATTGCTGTCCACTGAAAGCAGGCCTTAAACAATAAACAATAAACGCTGTTTTAAGCTGCCACAAATTGATTCATTAAAAAATTTCCAAATTATCTTTTATTTGCCTACTTGCCCCAAAAAAATAAATCCAAGTATCTGTTACCGACTTTTTTCTTCTGAAAACTATTACTATTACTCAGAAAACACAGCACAAGCAGAGGGACAGAAAGAAGAGCTGTACAGAGAGAGTGCCGCAATTTCCCACCACCATGCTTGATGGAACAATCATTATTTATGGCCATCTGAGTGATCCTGATGTACAATTAACCACTATCTGCTTATGGCCTGTCATTAAGAGCTGCCTGTCTTGACTCTGCCTTGCTTATTTAAGTGTTTTCTAATTATGACATATGTAGCGGTTCCCGCTGGGCTCAGGCGGCTTTGTAAAGATAAGTTGGAGCGCTAGCTCGGTGTGCCACGCTCCGTGTGAAGCCTCCTACGCTGCTGTATTCATCACCAGACCACATTATTGCACTTAATGAAAGAGGCGCAGCACCCAATGACAAATTGACTGATGTGCGATTAGTCGCACGAGCGATGGCCGATGCGCCGTGGACTGTCCACTGGGGAAGGGCTCAACAACTGCAGAGTGTGTGCGTGTGGGGGGGTTATAAATTACTTGCTTGTTTCGTCCCCTCCTCCCCACTCTGTTAGCTCTCTCTGATCAATCAACTCCTTTTATAAAGTCATGATCATTAAACATCAGTTTGGGGAACAAGGGGCATCAATCACTGAGTTTCATTAAAAACGCTTTAGGCGCTAAACTCTCATTTTCCAGAACAATAATTAAAGAATGAGCCAGACGGGAGCTATTGTACTTGAAAACAAGATTAGACACTTCAGTGTCTCGGGTCTAACTTAATGGAGTGAGGTAGAGAGTTCATTCATGCCTAGGAAGTGCTGATATCCACACGAGACAGTGACACTGTTTACAGTGCACATTACGGAGTCTGTAACTGAGAAAGTGAATACGAACAAAAAAAGCGATGTGCACACCTTCAAACATCGCACAATGAATTTCCATTAAATTTAATATACTATGTTTTATATACTTATTGGTTGTAACTTGCGTAATTTATATCATAGCATTATCGAGAGAAATCATTTATATGCATAACATCAGGCTTTTTGTTTGAAGACTCGAAAAAGA
Source organism: Sinocyclocheilus anshuiensis (assembly GCF_001515605.1). NCBI lineage: Eukaryota > Metazoa > Chordata > Actinopteri > Cypriniformes > Cyprinidae > Sinocyclocheilus > Sinocyclocheilus anshuiensis. The sequence continues at coordinate 444,755 of NW_015540872.1, read as the reverse complement.
AATCGGTCTACAGCGTCTTTACTACTGTCTGCATCAAGCGCCGTGATAAATCAAAGGCATTTTTATTATTTTATGGTGTCATTAAATTTTTACTGATCACTTTGCCACAGAAGAGCAGTAAAGGGTGTGTACCATCCTGAAAAAGGACCGTCCAGCCAGGCAAATGCTCACTAGCAGATCTCTGCAACCATTGTGCTATAAAGGATATTTATAATGTGCATTACGGCAGTGAGATGGCAGGAGCTCAGAGTCTCCGCAAGTACAGAGAGAAGGAGAAAGGGAAAGGGCGGTTAGGGGAATGAAAACCGGAAACAATGCAAAAAAGAAAAGATGTCATGGTACACGTTGTGCCCCTCCCATGCTAACCACGACCTCTCTGGCGCACGGCTGGCCCTTCCCTCAAATGAGTTCAGCATGCAGCCCTTCATTCCCACATCTAAAATTATAACCGCACAGTCCTAAGCTGAAGTGGAAAAAGACACCCACAATAATCTCCCTTCCACTATCCACTTTTTTCCCCTCCATCCTCAAATTCGGTTACAGAATGCATTTTGTTTCGACGGAGGAGGGTTGCATGGTGAAGTAATAACACAGAAGGGCCGATGGCAAGGCTGGTGGAACTTCTGAACATCTGGAGGGGAGCCAGAGCGAGGAGCCCATGTCAGCGCAGCGGAGAGGGCTTTAATCAGGCCGGCCGCAGAACATGTGCCTGAGGACAGCAGCGCTGCCCGCAGATTTCGTGTATTTCGGGCTGGAACGCATTGTGCTAGTGTCTACCCTGTACTTACGCATCACACTGCCATAGAGTGACGTTTTTCCTCTGGTAAAAATAGCCCGGCTTCAGCCATATGGCCTTGAATTGTTCCAGCCGGGTCTAGATAATGCCAATTGTGAGGCAACCAAAGATCAGCCTTTGTCGACTTAGCAATCTGCCTTTACTGTCGCCCCGGCTAATATCATAACCTGGTAAAAAATATAAGAAAAAACACAATGGTCAAGTGAATAACCGTTTGTTCCATGTCCTTGCCTGGATTCTGAATGCTGAGAATACAGAGTGTTCTGTCAGTTCCACACCTGGCTGAGAGATCCAAGAGATAGAGGAAATAAAGGGAGGCTTTAAAAGCCTATTACAATGAGTTCTGACTGTGTGTATACATGGTGTAGGTTGCTTCAGTCTTCTGTATTGAGAGTAAGGCCCAGCAGCGCATGTCTATTTCACCCCTCATCTGCTTTCAATTCCTGCAGTAACCAATCACAATGTTATTTATAATTGTGCAGCTTTTTCAGTAGTTGGTAGTTTTGAAACGTTTAGTCTAAAGCACATGCAGTTGTGCGCCGAGCCCAGAGTTCCTTTCATGCGGTCGCTTGTTTTTATACTCGAGCAGTAGTCCATGCTTGTAGGCTCCCAGAGCGGGTGCTGGCAGAACGCGTCTGAGGCTGCGACCTCCCTCCATTGGTAGGCATCCAATCCTTGATATTTTTTTTTACCTTGCAGAAACACTTCATCTGAAAACACTGACATGAGAGAATACTGACATTTCCGTATAGACTTTTTTTCTAAACATCCCAGATGAAACCATAACCATGTTAAACCGACAACTCGCTCGCTTATAAAACTGAGAAATGTACACACAACATCTGACCTTTTGACATCACGGGGGAAATGAAGCATTTTAAACGTGTCCATCCATCGGCTGTAAAATAAACTCTGCAGCGCTGTTTTTCTATCCTGCTGCATTGAGATCATCGGATCTGGATTTTTTTAATGGGTTTTCAGGGTTTTAAATGACCCTGAACTGTTCACTAGGTCCTCAAGGATCTGTTAAGACGGACCTTGCTTTTTCTGCTCTTATCACACAATCTATTTACAATAATGGACACTCTGAATCGCATGCTCTGGGAGACAGAGGCTTCTTTATGCACCTGTTCGGAGGAGTTCTGTCCCAATATGGTGGCACATAAATGACCCATTGTAGCCTATTCTTTGTTGCGGGGTATCTGGCGTAAGCAGAGCCTCGCAGGTCTGGAGTATAAGGCCTTGTTGCATTTTTGAATGAGTGCCCTGTTTTGGCCATTTGTGTGATTTTATGCAACCACAGTGTAAAATCAGCTGAGCTTCAGTCATGTCTTACCTAAGAGAGAAAAAACGGAAGAGTAAGTGCATGCCGTTGTTTTAGAACTATCCCGAGATGTGCGTCCGCCCTCACGCATTGCCGAAAAAGGCGCTATTTATATAGCCAAACAAATGGAACAAAGAATTAATGTAAGCAATACTCAACAATGGCACTTGCTGGCTATGGGCAGTGCTTGAGTTCAGAATATAATCAAATTTTGGACGGCCAAAGCCATGTATGGCAGGATTTACTTTGCGGCCAAAAATAACCTATGCTGGCAAGTTCCAAGACAGCAACAGAAAAAGGGGTAGAAAATTGCTTCCAGGGCTGCAGACCAGACAAGATTATACCCCAAGTCTTTGTAAAGGGAAGCGTGAATAGACCCCTAACACTCACACGAGGGGAGGGAACGAGAGCAAACATTGGCTTCGGGTCTAAAAGTAGGGGGTGAGAATTTCGAGGAGAGTGAGCAAAGCTCCATTTAAATGTTTGTGGCCCTGTGCTCTGGGATTTGAGAAAAGTGAATATTCCACTCATCAATAATGTAGGTGAGAGGAGGGGGCAGGGAGGCCGGCGGATGCTCAATAGGTTAATACACTGGCCTTTCACCCTTTGATTCCAGTTTGGGAAGTGTCAGCACAAGAATATATTTTATCTCCCCACCAGGCCCCGTCGGACTGCAACATCTGTCGAAAAGTAGGTTATTAGCAAGGGCGAAATATCTGAAATCAAAATCTGGGCTCTTTCCAGAGTGGAACCTCATTATTAGGTGGCTTGTGAAATTCAATTTGAAAATGTAAAAGCAAACAAAGTAGTTTAAAACTAGTGCATAAAACGGATCAAGAAATGTACAATTCAAGTGTGCTTTCCAGGGGAAAAAAAGTATAATAAATAATAAAATAGAATAACTGTGCTCAGTAGACAATCATACTTCAAATAAATATTTGAAAAAAAAGCTAATTGTTGGAGGTCCCATAAAAGCTTTCTTTTACTGACGGGACATCAAAGGGGAAAAAAGACAAATAGAAAACCAGCAAGCAAACACTAAAACATGAATATTTTACACAAGCACCTAAAAGACAGGAGACTCAAAGGAGACGGCTCTTCCATCTCAGAGAGAGAGAGAGAAATGGCTCAGTGCGAGAGAAAAAGGGATGCAGGTCATTCCATTGTGTTCTACGGACACACTTTATATTAAAAGATGAATTGATCCATCTGTAAGCAGCACTTAGCCTCACTCTTCAGCTCAGTCGTTACACCGGGATAAATCAATATTTAATATCCCCCACCAACAGCCCCAGTAGATGATTTTAACCTCTCCTTAATCCCATTTATGTTACCTTTCCAGAATCTTCCACGTAAGCTTTCACTATGATAAACTTCCAAACAGCAGACTGGAAGGCAGTTATTAAAGGGCGTTCAGTATTTATGTCAGGTGAGGCGATGTGCTGAAATATTAATATTCTGAAACTGACCAAAGTGAAAGCTTTTATCTAGAACACTTAGAGGCATTTTTTTCGTCCGTCAGGCGCGAGCAGCTGGCACGGGCCAACTGTCTGACTGCTGGCAGCGCTGGGTGATATACAGTGGGCGGTTCATTACCGTTTTGCACATGGCTGTAGTAGCTCTTCCCATGACATGTAAAGTGTCCCCTCAGAAACACATTGCTAGAGGGCATTACTGGGGCCTTAACGTTGCAACTGTATCAATGAACTATTCTAGGATGACATGAAACAGTTAGGCCTGTCAATTAATTATTAATAATAATAATAATAATAAAAAATACAAGATATTAATCATGTCCCCAACCTATACGTTAACTATGCAAGATGAGCGAGGAGCTGAGAGGAGAATGTGTCCTGGCGTTCCAAAACAACTAGATAGATTTTTTCCAAAGGTTTAAAAAATACTAAATTAAAACTAATTAAAGGTGAGATGAAAAAAAATGAAAGATAAAGCCAATAATGTCAGTTTTTAATGTGAGTTAAAATAATGAAACTACTATTCAAATATTGCAGACAAAATGCATGTAAACGGTCCCTAAGTCACAAGAAAACGAAATAAAAATAACCTAAATGAAACATTAATTTCAAACCATTGAATACTATTGAATTATTTTGTATTTGCCAAAGTAATGCTGTCTGAAAAGTATTGCTTTATCAGCAAATACTGATATTTCTTATTCAATAAATCAGATTATCACGTAATTCATTTGATCACAATTTTAAATCAGCCCTACCAACAAAATTGAGCAATGAGGAACATTCTTCATATTACGCCGAAAATAATGAATGTCTGCTCAGTCTCATTCATTTGAACTTCAGAGACATATGGAACATATGATGAGGAAAATACAGCTTTCTGTTTAGCCTCTGGTTGTTTGCGACATCAATACTTCTGTTTGGCTTAGCAACAGACTGAGGTGAAGTTGCCTTTATGATATCATCAGATGCACAGGCTTCTGAGCGAGACTACAGTACAAAAGAGGCCTGCCATTTTCTTCCATCGTATTTTAAGGTCATAAACTTACATTCTCCGATAGGGAAGCAACTCAGAAGGAAAAAAAGGCATAGAGAAAGAGAAAGTCTTTGCAAATGATACTTCAAAAAACGAGGGAGTCTTTGTGATGTGCTCTGTAACCTATAGCAACAATGATAACCCAAACATACCAGTCATATTTTCACACTGATAGAGCACCTAATTATTATTTGTCCTTCCCTCCTCTGCCCCTTTCTTTGCACCGCTGGCTGCCCAGAAATACCTTGCCCTTACATCAAAGACCTTTAGGGAAAACACATTTAGCCACAAGCTTAATGTCTTTTTCTCTGGGGGGAAGAAGGTGGAGAGAAACAGAACTGATTTCCTCCCCAAAAACACACAAAGCTCACCTAAGCCGAAATGCCCAAATAACCATGTGAAAAGGCAGGGCCTTACAATCGTGCGAAGACAAAACCCAAGCCAGACAAAAGAGGAGGAGAAAAAAAGCATTAAGCTTGGCCTGCTAAGAACAATGCAGCTGTAGGTGTGTGCTGCCTGTTGACAAACGTGCCTTTTCAGCCATTGTCGGAGCAACATTCATGTCATGTAGCGGCATATTCTCGCGTTTGGCTGACCATGAGCTAACCCCAGAGCAATTTTGGGAGGTAGAGAGGGAAGGAGTGGATGAGTTGAGGCTGGTGAAGGTAAAATGGGGAAAAAAGGAGGGAGGGAGACAGCCACAGGTGATGGCTGCATGTTCACATACCGCATCCACCTCCAAACACGAACAAAGAGTGCGAAATCTCAAAAGAATGGCGCGTAATGCACTGACTTAGGTGATATCTCCATTTATAATGGCTTAGAGTCGGGCATTGTGTTTGAGAAAACAGGATTATGACCCCCACAATGCCTTCCTGAGCAGTAAAGAGGTACTGTAAATTGCTATGAAAAGCAGCAATAATATAAAAACGCGATATCTGACTTTATCGAGGACGTGTTGTGGTCTCAGTTTCCTCCGATGCCACCCACATTGGGGCACGTCTTTCGCCCTGACTTCTAAGTTAATTGAAAAATAGTCCCTCTACTTTTTTACATATACATTGACCTACTTTAAGATGCTGGTTGAAAGTAATCAGGTGCTGAAAAATTAATGAGCCTCCACTCCCAGTTCCTGCCTGCATCTCAGCCAACTGGCAATATCGCATCAATCAGATGGTAGTGGTGTCTGTTTTTCTGCTCCTTGATTGACTCATTGATTGAAGATATTTTTAAAAGGAATCCCTGAGAGAATGCTTGCTCCCGGTACAAAGTGGGCCTGTCCCACACCAGGGGCTGAAGAGGGCTGCCTGTTTGCTTTAATTGGGCAGAGACATCACAGTTTGAACCCACACAGGCCAGGCACCAGAGGACCGCGATGGTCCTCCTCGCTCACAAATGCAAACACACACACACGTACACATTCACCATCTACCCTGCCAATGTTAATCAAAGGCACTCCTCTGGATGTGCTTCAAAGACCTTGACTGATTTTAAAGATCATGTCCGAAAAAACACTGTGGGCTTAAGTCCTTGAGTTTTGGCTGTTGTTGTGTCCTCAGGCAAAAGGGGCAGGAACAAGAGTCAGTTGTGTTGGGTATATTACTTCTGCAATGGAATCTGGTATTGATTGCACATTGCATGAATAAAATTGGGTTTTGAGGTCATCTCATCACTTTGATGACTCGCATACACAAATGGTTTTAATAATAAATAAAACAATAAAATAAAGAGCAACATATTTCTTAAACTATGCCTTTATCAAAAATAGCCCCACATAAAATGTTTTTATGAAAATCTAATTGTAATGACTATAATCGACTAGTTAAGTTGTCTAATTTGCAAATATTTTTTAATTTATTTTTTAATATTTATTTATTTATAGTGTATATATTTTGTGCAATTTTGGCAAGGATTTTTATTGCAAAACAATATTTTATTATATTTTGGGATTTTATTTTATCATATATATATATATATATATGTGTGCGTTTTGTATTTCTATATGAATTTCAAAAGACTTTGACTGAATGGTTTGACAACTTAAAAGAAAAAACTGCAAGACTCTGCGTTGTTGATAGAGGGTACGTTTATGAAATATTTTCACTGTTAAAATAAAAAACAATTAAATCAATGTTATATATTTAATAATTTTTTTTAATAAAATAAAAAAGTTATAGCCTGATTTAAACACTTGATATTAGCGAACTGATTCCATAATTCAAATTCCTTGCAGTACTCCAAAACTTTTTACAGGAGTCAAACACACTCACCTTATCAGCCCTGCAGTTGTTCAGGCCCATGCTGGTGAGGGCGGACAGTTTGGCCTCCATTCCCTGCTGATGGTGCTGAAACTGCTCTCTCTGAATCTGCTCCCTCATCTTCCTCGCTTCCTGGATGGCCTTCATCACTGCATCCTGATCTCCAAACAGCGCTGTTGAGTTCAGGCTGGACAGAATGTCTGCAGAGACAAATCGTTCAGGTTCACATATAAATACACATATGCTTAGGGCCGTATTGTGAAACACAATATAGGAGGTATTGTGAGTACAGTCTGCATGTGTGCACTGTAAGTGTGGCCGACTCCATGTGTGGGGGGGGGAGCAGGAAACTAAGGGAGCAATCTCAGTGTGTGTCGCCTTTCTGTAATTAGTGGATCAAAGTGAGGTGAGGCGGGATGGCAGTTAAATCTCGGAAATAGTAGAAAAACAAACACCAAGCCTGTGTTCAAAGCCCAACTCCAAGAGAAGGAGGGAAATGAGCACTGCTCAACAACACAGTGCCGTTTTAATGAAAGACTGTTTTTAGTAACTGTTAGTAGCAGCTTCCAAAAAAAAAATCTTAATATGAGAGATGAAGTACAAGCTTTGAAAACAAATATACAACAACGCCATCAGTTACTCTTTAAAATGGCAGGGTCTAAAAGAGATTATGAGTTGGGAGTGTGTCAAGTTCACTCTCTGATTTCACACTACAAAGAATCAGAAATATACAATTAGTCTCTCAGCTGTGAGGATGTTAATAATTATAAAAGATTTCACTACACAGAACTCTAAAAGCAGACAAAATCTACAGTTTTACCCAGAGACGAGCCACGGCCCATCCCTCCGATGGGGCTGGGGATGCCTCCGCTCTTGGACAGGCTGTTCGGGCTGCTCTTGTTGCCAGGGAAGAGGATGTGTGTCGGGGATGTGGGGGATCTGACGGGCTCAGCTGTCTTGGGCCGAGCGGAGAGGTTGAGAGGCTGCGTTCCCTCCTCCTGTACATAAAAGACACAAAGCTTCTGTTAAAACAGGGACGCCCTATAGAGAGATGCTTTCCACCTTACATAAAAGACAATGCACCAGAGGCTATTACTGTAGACTAATTAGTCCAACTCCTCCAAGACATGGGTTCTGTATTCATAGCCAGGCTTTGTGCCATGCTGTAGCTCCTCAATGCAGTGAGAGCCAGGCTTTGTTCGGGTTAATTAAAACCCTCTCTTTCCGAGCACACATCTTTATCTTTTCACCTGCTCTCATGCCCAAGAGAAACGGTTAACAGCTAATACATCCTGTTTCAAACAAATGCAATCAGACCAGAGAGCTTGTTGCTGTTGTATTACAATTAAGTGTGTGTGTTCTGATGTCTTTGTGGTGACCAAATGTGGTCCCTATAGGAAGAACAGCTCTAATTTGTGTTCTACGGTTTCATATTTAGGGACATACACTAATGTTCAAAAGTTTTTTTTTTATATTTAATTTTTAATTTTTTTAAAGAATTTTATTCAGCAAGGATGCATCAAATTGATCAAAAGTAACAGTATGTATTTCTGAATGAATCCTTAAAAAATTTATCACCGTTTCCACAAAACTATTTACAAGCACAAATGTGTTAAACATTGATAATAAGAAGAAATGTTTCTTGAGCACCAAATCAGTATATTACAATGATTTCTAAAGGATCACATGACACTGAAGACTGCAGTAATTGCTGCTGACAATTCATCACAGGAATAAATTTCATTTTAAAAATAGATTAAAATAGCTATTTTAAATTGTAATAATATTTCACAAAATCACTATTTTACTATATTTTTTTACTTTAAAAAACATTAAAAAATCTTACCCGGCCCAAAGTAGAGAGCTTGATGCTTAAAACACAAGGTAAAATTTGTGTCAAAACTGCATCATCAATCCAGAACTTTAAAAATGCATCTCATCATATTAATGCATCTTGTGTAGACTAGAAAAAGATTTCACTGTCAGTGTTGTACTGTCCAAACAGATGGGCCACATACAGAGACTGCCCCCATCTCTTTACAAATCTGACTGCCAATAACAGTTTGTCGTTCAATTACGTTTCAACTAGACAAACAAACAGACTGCTAGCTAATTAAGCACAGCATATCTACATAGGGAGTTAACGGGGCAACAATCACGTAACATCTTTGATCAATATTAACATAGTGTATCTCATACAACACGTGTTGGCAAGTAGAGTGTCTAAAAATGCCCGTCCGACTCTGAATTGTGGCTCAGTGTAATTGCCAAGGATCTTACCGTATGCTCTGAGATGTTGATATGTGGCGGCTCTCTCCAAAGGCAGAGCTCCAAAAGCCCTGGAGGAACAGCTTAGCTGAGCGACTGAAGAGGATTGCGGGTGCTACGCACACACTACTGTTTGCCTCAATGATTTACCCCCGTTCTATTGTGATATTAAACTAAACTTTTCCAAATGTGCAAGTGTTTTAGGTTACAGTCGCAGCACAAAAAAGCAAAATGATGATGTATATCAGTGAAGACTGATGGAAAAGCGCTATATGCTGCGAGTGTTGATCTTATAAAAGAAACAAAAGACAGTCATCACATCATTGTAGCCTCATCAATATATTTAGATTATGTGCCTCTGAAGTCATTGCCTTAGTCCGGTCCAAGTTAAATGTAACACGCAGGAAAACGTGGGCCAGTCTCTGTCATGAGAAACCATGTGTTCCAAAAATTGCTCTCCAGGAGCAGGGAAAGCCATAGCAACCCTGTCCACAGAGTTCTGCTTGAGAGAGCGGGTGCCTTGTAAAAGCAGCACAGATTGATGGGCTCGGAGCGAGAGGAGAAACGACTTGCTGCTGTACCTACCATAGCTGGTTTAGTGAACAAGGAAGCGGAGAAGACTAGGTCAAGTACTACTCCATTCGCACCAGACCAGGCTGGGATCGTACCTTGACTTGAGCCAGGGGGGTTGAAGCCCTCTTTTCATTCTTCAAGCCAGACGGGGAGATCGGCCCAGTAGAATTGGGGGGCTGGGACAGCAGAGGCATCTTGGCTCCTGGAGAGACCTGCATGCTGGCCAGCTGGGCGGCGTAGAGTTGCTGTAAGGAGGGAGACAACCCACAAGGCGTTAACATCCAAAGCCAGACACCATTCAAAGCCTTTATTCTCTCTTTTCTTCTCTCCCTCGCATTGCTTTTTCCCTTTCCATCCGGCATAGGAGCTCCATCAAAGGTCTAACTGTATATCAAAGCTTGGATCCAGGGAGAGACAGCAGCCCCAAAAAACCACACAGCAATGGCACGCATACAAGAGGCTTGGAGCCACTCGTCTTTCCACTCATCACGCAAAATTTGCAGACTGAAGCCTAGCTGCTTCTAAGATCTGATTTCCTTCCCCTCGCTCCCTCAAGTAAGCCCCTTCGACTTTAATTGGCGCCTTTTCGTGTCGCTACGCAGACACCTGAACTTCCCCCTTCGATGGCGCAACGCACATCCTGCCAAAGTTACACAAACTCAAGGTAGTCGAGTTTCAGTTACTCACTCTATCAAAGACATTCAATAAGACAGGAAGCCTGACAGAGAATTCACATTCTTCTGCTTATTTTCACTGGCTCACGGTCAACACGCTCGCTAATATCAGCAACCTTCCAGCGGTACACATTCAGCATGCTGAAGTGCTGCATGTCAATCACTTATCAGAACTGAGCAGAGAAAGTGTGCGGGAGAGGTTTAGATTTCAGCTATGAGACCGAGTGACTGTCATAACCTATTGGGAATGATTTTTATTTCAACAGATTGCTAATACCCACACAACATGCAGAGAAAATAAAAAACAAAAAATAACAACTGCACCATTCAAAAAAACAAAGCAGTGTTAGATCAAAAGGAACAATTAAATAGAAAATCCTGGGTTAGAATGTCAAATTGTACAACATTGTATATTGACATTTGTTTTAGCACGTTGTATTATTCACAGACGCTTAAAACAATCACACTTCCTTTCAGCTCTCTAGTGAGAAGACAGATGTATGCACGGCTGCTTTCCCTCAGGCAAATATTGATTAGCGAGCAGGTAAATGCTTTTATTGTCTTTTGTCTCTTACATTAAGAGGAATCACACCAGGCCACGGGACATACAGTAAATGTTAAAAGAGGATAAAATCAGCTCTGAAAACATTGAAAGTGCATGAAACAAAGACTTGAAACAGAGACTGGAGACAGTAGAGATCTGTATAATCTAACATGAAGGGGACGAATATTTAAAGTGTATTCCAAGACAGGGTTATTCGAATAAAGCTGAAATAAAATATAAATATTAAAACAAAAAAACTTAAACTAAACAACTTAAATTATAAATGCTGCCTTTACAACTACTTGAAATATGGTTAAGTTGAAGCACTAAATTTACTAACTGGGAATAAAAACTAAAAATGGCAAAACCACAAAATTACAAAATTTTATGTACAAATAAATGCGAACTCAAAATATCAATAAAAACTATAATGCTATGTAAATAATATTAAAATAACACTGTTCTAGCTGTGTTATGATTTCATGTGCATTATACACAGCTCCACTTTTTATTTTTATGGTGATTTTATAGGTAACAGCCATATATATATATATGGCTATATTTTATTATTTATTTATTTTTCTAATGTATATACTGATAGTCAGTAAAAATAGTAGAATAGTCAGTAAAAATACAGCCCAATGTACCATGTTAATATGAAAGAAAATTATTTTGTCATAAGTTTCAGTGATAAAATATCACCCTTTAATGAATCAGACGGATCGGTACTATATTTTGCTCACTTTATGATTTTACACGAATAAGCCAAACCCAAAACTACAATGCCAACATTTAAGCCAAATTTTTTCAGTCTCCCCTAAAAATAGCGGCCCAGTGCTATTATTCATATGTTTTTACAGCCTCAGAGTCCTTGTATTTTCAACCCCAAAAAACCATAGAGGTTTTTCTGAATGCGTATGTACCCCAGAGTGTTTGCCCTCTCTCTGCTCTCATTTCCTTTCCTTACTGGGCTACATAAGGACTCCATTTGTCTGAAATGGAAAAAGTGGCACCAGCATTAGTGGCCTGCCCCACCTCAGCCACTCACATAGAAAAACCTGAGCCCAGACAAAGCGCTTTGTGTCTACATGTATCAGGAGATATAAACATTAAAATGCTCTCCGGTACCAAAGTTAAACGCTTGCACATTAGTGGCACACAAAGGGGTCATTCTTCTGCGGGAGACCTGGGGCAAGCGCCGGCACACGGACAGCGAAAATGGCAGGCTGATTAGGTTCACACAGTGATAGTGCAGCTCGCCAGCCTGGTAAACAGAAAGCCTTTGTCCTGCAAAGCAAAAAACACAATCGCTATTCTTTTTTCTCTCTATAGGTAGTAAGTGAACGTACGTGTGAGTTTGTGTGCTTGTGAACAAGAAGGAAGCCCTCGGCCCAGTCTGCTGGACAGATGTTTGTTAACAGCGCTGCTTCTGCTGATGTGGATGGGCAGAGGGACTCTGACCTTGCGTGGGAAGAACTTTATTGTTCCGGAAAAAGAGCGTAATTGGCTTTTGCTTCAAATTAGAGCCAGTCAGACTGCCTTTTGTGAGGCCTGATTAACGGGTCAAAGCCACAGGGTTACGAGTAAAGCGGTCCGCTAGAAAGACACAGGCGGAAAAAAAAACAATAAATACTAATGGAGAGGTGTGACACGTAGCAAGCTTCTTATTGTCAAGGGCAGGAAAGGAGAGGATGCTTGCAAATGTGTCACATCGAGCTGTGCACAGTGCGGCTTGTGTATTAAGGTCATGTGTTTTGATGCTGAAAGGTGTGAAGATAGACAAAAGGAGAGATGTGCTGATGTGGTGGGAGTCTGTCTGAAGGGCATGTAATGCAGGGCTCCACTGGACCTCCTCTGCCTCTCCTTCAGCCATACTGCAGGGTCTCCACAGCAGACAAGGCCAACGCTAATGAGGGTCATGCTGAAAGTCAATGGCTGAATAGGGAGTGGGGCAGCCGGGACAAGCTGGCTCCATGCCCCCTGCCCCACAAAACTAAAAGGCTGAGCATGGTCAATCTTATCATTCTTCAGTCTGAGTTAACAGAGTCTGTTAATGCTTTAAATCTAGCTATAATAATTAAGCTTCCACTCTTTCTGTTTCACAAATGAGCAGTGAAAGATAACATATTCACAAGGATTTTCATGGGCATCGTCTTCTCAGGAATACTTAACACATTCTGATGATTTCTCATATAATACAGGCATTTCAACTCTAATCAATATTTCATGTGCATTTGGGCCATACCATCTGTTGTAGAAGTCTTTGTTCATACAAAAATCTCTCTCAATTATAACAATATTTGCAAAAAGAATGTTTGGGAATCTCAAATAGATACTTTCTACTGGCACACTTAAATGTTTTTGTGACTTTTGCACAGTACTGTAAAAAAAATAAAACAATCAAACTTAAAAACATATATAATATGTACAAAATATGTATACAGATTTAATAAATAAAACCTCTCAAATATAAGTAATAAATATAAAATATTTAAATTAATATTAAAAATATCAATAATAAATATAAAATCTTTATATGACACTTCCCGAACATCCATTAAATATAATATAATGTAATGTAATTATTGGTTTTGATACTTTAAAAGAGGAACAAAAGATGAGTGCCTCTGGTGTATAAGCAGCAATCTAACACAGTGGAGAGCTATTACAGTGTGTACTGAAGCTGCTGGCTCTGAGGAAATGGAAGCTGATGGGGACAGAACACTAGTGTTGCTGGAGAGAAAGAGAGAGGCCAAAAGCGAGCTAAAGGAAAAGAGAGGCAGAGATGTTGAGCTGCTCTCAGCATGTGGTTTCAGAAAGGCCTGCAGAGAAAAGGCCTGATCCACCCCAGTGACTCAGGTAATACCTTTGTCCACTTGAGCATTAAATGACTCGCTGCTATACAGCTTAGTTAGAGAGAGAGAGTGGCTCGGGGAATGGGGGCTT
>NW_015540872.1:423159-430154 GCF_001515605.1 Sinocyclocheilus anshuiensis | reverse complement strand
CATACACACAGACACACACACACACACACACACACACACACACACACACACACACACACACACACACACGCTCAAAACACACATGTGTGCTGTAACACCAACAGACATACAAGTGGTGTATAAGCAGCAATCTAACACAGTGGAGAGCTATTACAGTGTGTACTGAAGCTGCTGGCTCTGAGGAAATGGAAGCTGATGGGGACAGAACACTAGTGTTGCTGGAGAGAAAGAGAGAGGCCAAAAGCGAGCTAAAGGAAAAGAGAGGCAGAGATGTTGAGCTGCTCTCAGCATGTGGTTTCAGAAAGGCCTGCAGAGAAAAGGCCTGATCCACCCCAGTGACTCAGGTAATACCTTTGTCCACTTGAGCATTAAATGACTCGCTGCTATACAGCTTAGTTAGAGAGAGAGGGGCTCGGGAAATGGGGCTTTTCAATTCGCTCGCCCGCGGTCCTCATACTTCGAGCGATACACACACACACACGCAGCCAGACTAATGTTTCCCACCTCCCTCTCTTGCACACATGAGCCAAGCCCATCTCACAGTCCGTGGATCCCAAATGAGTGGGGTCCAGCCCAAGGTGAGGCGGTTAGCCTCTGATAATTAAAAGCAACCCCTCTGGAGACAGAAGAGGTTAAATGAGAGGGCCCACCGATTCTGCCTGCAACAACAGTATTTGCAGATCATCCAGATTACCCGACACTTTCAGACCACGCTGCTGTATGCATCAACACTCAGGGATACTTTGCTTTCAAGTGTCTTGGAGAGCCAATTCAGTGCTCCAGCTCTGTGTAAAGGTATGTAAATGCTCAGGATAAACTGTTTATAAACGAAAAGGGTACGGTTATGCTGTTTTTTTTTTCAGTCAAACAGCATTCAGAGACACTGTGTTTTACAATTTAAAAATGGATGTAATAATCAGAGCTGGGGGTCCGAATCTGACCTGGGTTATATCTCAATCACAACTTTTTCAATACTCAATTATCCTATACACAAAGTAAAAAAAAAAATGTTTGGAAATCTGGTGCTCAGGAAACATTTCTTATTTACGTCAATGTTGCGCTGTTTCACATTAAACCACTATACACTTTTTTCCAGGAAGTTACTGCCACTTTTGAGCAGTTTAATATGTACGTGCTCAATAAAAGTATCTATTTCTTTAAAAATAAACAAAAAGATTTGGGGTTAGTATGATTTTTTTCAATGGTAATAAACTTAACCTTTATGGTTCACAGTGCTCACAGTGTGTATATTTTCTGAATTTTTCTCTGGAATGAGACCGCAAACTGAAATGGCTCATGAAACACTAGATTTGAGCACATATGACGGGCAAATAGGCCATCATGTGAGGAAAAAAAACAACTTGAGTCTCTTGTTTGTTCTTAAAGAGAGGGGCCGACTGCTCTCTGGCAGATGCTGTGAAATACAGTGGCAGATTTAGCCAATTTTAGTGCTTCTAGCTATAATGGTGCATGACTGTCTCTCCAACTTATTCGCACAGGCCCCAGTCTGAGCTCACTGAAACGTGTCCATGAGGCCCAAAAAACCCCACTGATACATTATCATACGTCAACACACAAGCACACTAAATTACATACACTAAGGCTCTTGTGTTTGTGCGTCCTCCTCGGCTCTCTGTATGGGCACAGCTGAGCGGTAGCATGGGGAGAGGACTGCGTTACTGCCGCATGGCCGACTCTGCCATTTCAGTAGCATTGGGGCGCCCGCGCCCGTTTGCCACAAGGCTTGTCCAGGCTCATTGCCCAAGGCAGGCGGGCTGACCCAGGCTGGCCCAGATGTCAGAAAGGGAAGCAGGGGTGCGCTAGTGCGCTGCGCCAATGCTTTCCAGTATGGCCAGACATCTGTCCCATCTGCTGGCGCCCAGCCTGCTCCCTCGTTCATTTGCCCCTTCCCCCATCTCAACCCATCCACCTCATTTTTTCCTTCTATTTCCTTACATAGCTCCTCTAACTTGAAGGGTAGGATATGTTCTGCGCATTTCTGCTATACAAGCCTACACTAATAATAACCCTGTGCTGGTATCAACCCAGGTGGTCATTCTAAGCTAGATGGTCTGTATCTCTTTTACTTGCCTCTCTGTTTTACAATTCCATCCATCCAGATGTCCACCTATCCCTCCCATTAGAGGCTCTGCCCCGTGCTCATACTGCCTCTTGTCTTCTGGCTATCTCTCCAGAGTCTGTCTCGCACAGCACGCGCCACTCCTTTCTCCTCTCCTTCTTTCTCTCCTCTCCTCCTCAATCACACCAGCAGCTGTTCGCTCTCATTTCTGCAGCTCATAGTCAAAAGTGTTCCACTTGTTAGCTGTGGCAGAAAGCCCTGCTCCCTCCACACATCCGGAATGCAGAGACATGAGCATCCAAACAAAAGATAACACAGTATTTCCTCTCTTCCCTCATCCCCAGCAGAAGTTTCGGAGAAGTTTCCCTGACTCTTAAATGTGTTAGCAGTAATAATAGCATTATATAAAGCACCTTTAACTTGAGAAATGCTATATAAATTTAACCCTCATGTTCTGTTTGGGGTCTGTGAGGATCATTTAATAGATGCTACTTAAAATTGAAGTATCAGGTGACATGATTTAAATTAATAAAAACCTTGATAACAGACCTACTGTAACACCTAAAATGTGCATTAAACACAATTGCTTTATTAAAAGTGTTAAGGGCTTTCATTGGGTCAAAATAAAATGTATGTAAAGAAATAGAAACAAGAAATTACTTTTAATGAATTATTATTTTTTAAATTAATTATTAAATTAAATATGTATAAATTAAAGAACGTTATATATACACAGTAAATTAATTTGCATGAAGTTTAAAACTGTGACAGAGTTTGTGAATTAAAAGAAAGAGATAAAGTGAGATTGAAGAATAAGAGAGAAAAAGATTAGGAAATAAAGAAAGGAGTAAAAAAAACAGTAAAAGAGAGAGCAGGACAGAGGTCAGCAGGTCCTATTTGTGTTTTCTCCCTCTATTATATGCCACAGGGAAGACCCAGATGTTCGGCTTTATCCCATGATGCTTTATTTTAGGACTGCTTAAACCCAAAAGACTGCTTCCAATGATAAAAAACAGGCCTCTCACAAGTTGACTTGAGATTTGTATAGGGCTCTTGGCAAAACAATATATCAAGGACAGAATGGCTTTAAGGAAATTGTTTTCCTCTAAGCAATTGATGTAAGGTGATCTTGTACGCTGGCAAATTAAATGCCAATTCAAGCAGACAAAAAATAAAATCGAATTCTTTTGTAGAATTAGGATAATTCCTTTTAGACTGTCTGGCCATACGGCTACAATCCGACACAATTTCCGCCTGGAGGTGAGAGGTGTCACTTCTAATAGGGAAGCAACGCCGGGGGATGGAGCCATTGTTTGGAGGCCGTGCCCAGCTCATCCTGAACCCTGAGAGGGTCTTAATGAAGAGAGACATGCGGTCTGGGGAATAGTTTGAGCGGCTTTTCTCTGGTGACTTGCAGACGAGGGCCAATCTGTCAGGGACGCATTGAGCGAAATTACTCGGCGCGCTGGGACGCGCGGTGACAAGCGGGTGCGTGTACGCGCATGGCGCAGTCGAGGGAAATGTATTGACAAGCAAATTACGCTCTCAGATCGCCTGGCCGCTTTCATTTCCACTCCCCGGGACCTGAGGCCTTTTGTTAGCCTGCGGATGGGCCGGGGTGACGGGGAAGAGACAGGACAGAGACAGAAAGAGAGAGAGACATTCAACAACCAGCCCACTAACTGTTATGACACTGTAAAATTGTGAGCCGTAGCATCGGCAACATTAAGACTGGCAGAGCGGCCGTCTCTCTTCCTGCATGACCGAGCACAGCATTATGGGAATTAATTCCTTTCCAATCAGAGCATTTTTTAAGGTTCATATATTTCCCCAGTCTAAACTGAGAAAATTAGGGAAAATGATACCTTGCCAGAATTGCTGACAAGTGAAGATATTCTAATTAGACAGATGTACCCAGCCAGTGGCACGGGGTGGGTGGGTCCACTGGCACAGGAAGTGGGGATCTCATAGGTGAGGTCACTCCCACCGAGCGGATCAGTGATGCATAAGCGGCGAGAGCTCAGTGATACTGCCATTACAGATAATCACCCAGACACAGCAGACAAGTCCATACATACCTCTCATTAACACTGACCCAGTGCTGGCCCTCATTTATCTGACATATTTAGAAAGATCCGCTTCCTTTGATTTAAGACAGGAATTCAAAGCTGGTTATTTCTGCTCCAAAAAGGAAGAGAGACAAAAGCAGCCCCGACCGCATGCTAGCACATGCTAACTGCCGTACAAATCGGTCCGCATCTCCCTTTCTCACTTAATTACAACCTCATCATTTTCTTTCAAAAGAATGTTTTGCCTGCACTTTTGTCCTCAAAGTGAACTATTGTGTGCAACTTCTATGTCTTAGCCCGACAGACAAAACACGATCGTTAACGGCATTACCGTCGCACTCGGAATGAGATTCATCTCCTCTATCTCCGTCCTGATCATTTTTAATCATCTTCCGCGTGATGATCGAAGCTCAGTTGCGGCGGAAAGGGTATGTTTGACTAGCCGGGCTTTCTTAGACTCAAGGGTACGGAGAGTAAATACCAATCTGCTCGGCTAAATCTGCGGCAGACAGGCAAACTTCAATTAATGGGAATGCAACTCATTTGTGTTTACTGTATTTTCTAAAGGTCAGCCAAGTCATGGACTCGGAGGCTTGCTCTCAGCCCATTCCCAGGGTTAAATCTATTATCACAATGAATGGCTGAGAGGTCTCGGTGCCTCCTGATATATGACTATCCCAGACTCGAGCTGACCCATCAGAAATGCTATTAATAGATGGGACGGCCCCTGGTTACGCTACTGCAGCTTACTCCTAAGGGAGGAGGGAAGACGCGCTTACGCGTACGGATCCAAATGATTTTCAATTTGTTTTTGCATCACAAGCTCGCTCCCTGTTTAGCTCGTTTTTACAAGTGCATGCATATTCTACTCACGCTCTTTAACATGAATAGATGCATTCCACACCTTCAACACAGATGATTGTTCTCCCCAAAGTCGCATGCTATAGCAAAGACCTTTCCAGCTCCAGCTGCAAGCATTGTTCCAACTTGCCAAGGCTCATTAATGCTGAGAGCGATAAGCTCTGAAGGACAAATTGTGCACATGTATCAGCAAGAAGAAAAGGTACGAAACGCTCTCCTATCCTCTCTCCCCCGCACGTCCTCCTCCCTCCGCTCTCAGCTTTGTTTTGTAACATTCCCAGCTATCAGAGAGCTTAATGTCTAATTGCTATCAACCGCTTACCACTGTTGTTGACAAAACAACAAATGTCTATGAATAAAAAAGCGAGAAAAAAATGAATAAATGAATCCGCTATGTGGCTGCGAGCTCCATCGCCTTCTGCTCTCGTTCATTTGATCCTTCTGTCTTTTCTCAAATAACTTAGAGGAACTTAGGTGCATTTAAAGTTTCAAAGCACAAGTCTAATGATTAATTTCTCTGAGTAAGCAGGAAGGACTAACGGCATTAGTTGGAAAAATAAAACACGCTCTTTCTGAAAGTAAACAAAAATCTGGATTAAAAGAAACAATTAAAATGACAAGCATGAGGAGATAAACTTTAATGAAGGTGTCAATCGATATTTAAGCACATAGAGATAGCGTCTGAGAAATGCTCCCAAGGCAGCCCGGAGGGTCTTGGAAGCTCTTCCATCATTATGATACGCAACGTTACCACAAAGTTACTCAAAAGAGAAAGCAATTAAGGCACAAGGGGCCTCCGAAATACCCTTCAATGATGCAACAACCGGTTCCCATGCACAGGCGTCAAGACTGCGCTGTAAAAATGGGCTATATTGCACATGGAAGGTGTTAAGCTTGTAGGGGTGGACCGGTGTGTGAGTGATTTAGCTCTAACTTGTTATTTAGCATACAGCTGGTTTGCTCACACTGTGCTGAGGGCTTGGCCCACTGCCCGTAAATTCTTTTGTGACTGTACATACCTGGAGCTGGAGAGGGTTGAGTCCTGACGCGGCAGCAGCTGCCATTGTGGATGGAATGAACTGCACCGGGTAGTTATCACCTGTCGGAGAAAGGAGGAGGGGGAGATAGTGAACAATGCGCACAGGTTGAGACAATGAGCGGCCCAACGGCAGGCCAGACAAGTGCCAACACAGTTCCTGTGGGCCTGCCTGCACCCAGCCTCGGCACTCAGCCCAAACATCTGCACTCACAAAAGAGTCAGCTGGCCGGAGCAGAGCGGGATTTACACAGGAACGTCTCTCTTTCTCTCACATTCGGGCTTTCTTCCTTCTCCCTTTTTTATCTTTGCCCACACTTGCACAGTCTTTTCTGATCTGACTGTGCATTGTGTTCAAGGTTATGCCCTTTTACGTTATTGTTCGTAAGTAACTACGATTTATATCATGTTCTGTGAGAAGCTTGCCTAGTCATACTATTGTTCTACATGCCATTATGTGTTTTACAATGTGATATGGCACAGTAAAATATGTGTGTGAAAGAGAGAAACAGTGTAGAGACGCCAACTTCAACAGGTTTTAACAAGACAATTTTCTTATCTGAATGCAGCTTGAAAGACATTTTCATCACAAGATCAAACGTATCCAAAAGAATCAAACAATACAATAGGGCAAACGGAAAACACAATAGGAATCCGATGAAAAACTACAGGTTTGAACAAAAAACCCCTGGAGATATAGCTCTGGAAACCTTATACAGATAATTGAGTGCCTCTGAAAGTGTGTGTTTAAGTGTGCGAGATGTGTTTTGTGCTGTGGTTGGTGTATATAACACTGTCTCTGGCTCAGAGAGCAGAGGTTTGACTGAAGCATGCCCATGGAAGGGTAATTGGCCCTCTTTCAGCCCCCACTTCTGCCTGTCACTTCTTCTCACAAACATATGGAGCTATTAAGCCACAAGCATAGGGGTAAACATATATCCTCCCTCTT
>NW_015540872.1:409346-423000 GCF_001515605.1 Sinocyclocheilus anshuiensis | reverse complement strand
TATATATATATAATCGATTGAACTTTGATTCTATAGTCATGATGAAGCATTGACTAACTTTAAAGGATATTTTCATTAAAAGACAAAAACAATGACTAAAACAAAAACTGACCTAAACTGACTAAAAGCTATTTCCATGTAGCATGGTCTGCCAGAGTAATCAACAGTGGCTGAAGAACTATTTGGTTGGCTTACACATTTCAGGCCAGAAAACCCAAGCCAGAGCATGCACTTCATCATGTAATTCCCCTGTGATAGCATCACTTTATTAGAGTGGTGCCTTATCAAATCAAGCTTTGCAAAGACACCAAGCAGGAAGGGGCAAACCTCCTAAGCTCAGATCACAATACTCTACTGTCTTCTTTTCTTTAAAAAGGGCTACATGGACTGCTGAATAAGTGCTTTCTCTCAAAAAAGGTATTGCTAGAGAGCTTCATAGTGTATTCTGTTTCAGCCAGGTATCATGCTGCAAATTGAGGCCAATTTGGACTGCCAACTTGGCACAGGGCCTCTTTAAGTGGAAGGACCCAAGGGTCTCGCACAGGGCACCACTACCACTGACGCGGGCCGGTGCTCCATAAGAAGCGAGGGCTGCAAGGCTAATGAAAAGGTGGAGGAAAGTGGGAAGGAAAGGCTGGCAGAGTGCTCCTTCTGCAACCTCTTCACGTCTACTCCACCTGATGCCAAAAGCCAAGCATGTGGAATATTCAAGCCGAGTGGGGCTCTCTTTGAAATCAATGGTTTTGTTAAAGGGCTCAGTGTCTACCATGGTCACGACCCTTCCTCCAGGCCAAGACCGAAGGTTCTTTTTTATAAAGAAAAAAAAAATACTTTGGTCAGGGCTGTGGCACAGTGGACTGAAGCTGTTGGCCATATCCTATTCCTCTTTCTCTTAGCCTCGCTTTCCTTTCTACACTCCAGTCTTCTGCAAAATAAAAAGGCAATAAATGAATAAACAAACAAACAAATAAATAAATGTTAATAAAATTAAATAAAATTATGAGTAAATTGGGATTGCTGTTGAATTGGAATTTTTCAAAATGAAATAAATGTTCTGAACTGCTATCTATCTATCTATCTATCAAATTGGAAATGCAGTTCTGCTTTCTGTTTGCCACTTCTATTCAATTTGAATTCAAATCCAGGAATTTAAAAGGATTTCTCGATTAAATTCAAAACAGGGCACGACTCTGATATATATATCAGCTCAAAACTGGGATCATCAATAGCTAATGTAGTGTATCAATGTCTAAACGCCTGACGCACATTCTCTGTGACATAAACGCGCCCACCAGGCAAGGTTCTGTACAATCACTGGCTGTCAGCGGTTTCGTCAGCAGGGGTTTCGAGAGCTCATTGCGTCCCAAGGGCCGTGAACATCCACGATCAGCAATACCTATGTGTTCATGTCTGCACGGGGGGGATCACCACTATCCTCCACAAGTCTATTTGAGTAAAGAATGACCCGAGTCCTCTCTTTATACCAAGCCCAAGCCATTGAGCACAGTGTGTGAGAAAGGGGATCTCTGCTGTTTCACTGCAGGGTTAGGGCCATCAGCATCGGGCCTTGGCCGCTTGCGCTGAGCCCGGCCGGGCCGCCCCACGCTGCCCCATGCTGGGCAGTACAAACAGCAATGAGACCTATCACATTATCCGTGGCAATAAGTCGAGTCATGCGCACTAATGGCAATAAGCTACGTCCTAAGCTTTCTCCCCTCCGCTGTGTCACAAATTATGAATAATGCAAGTTCTTTACACATGCCAAGGATTCCATTACAGCTGCTGTTATTTGTACTAAAACACTTTCCATGTCAAACACATTAAAAAATCAAACTGGGGAAAAGAAAGCCCTCAGGCTCTTTGTTCAACCTGTCATGCCTTTGTAGTTCCAAAATAGCTGACTTTATGTTCCATCATTTACCTTTTTAGTTAATTTATTAGCTGCTCTACCACACCCTGTAATAATCTAACTCTCACCTGCTGACTTCTGAAGCTTTCCTCCCTCTTATCAGTCTCTCTGTCTAGCGCTCTATCTCTTTTCTTGTATATTTGTCTTTTGACAACAAACGTGGTTTCTCAAGGCATACTTTGAAGACAAAAGGAAAGCTTTTTTACCGAGCTGCACTGATCATTTCTCTTTTTTTCTTCTTCGATATTTCTCATTCAACTTTTTGTCTTCTTAATTTATGTTCGTTTTCATTTCCTACAGCTCTACTAACACACCTCAGCAGCTACACTGAAAAATCATTACATGACCATTTTTATTTTTCTCAACAGTCCTCTGTGGTAAAGAAAAGAGGGGGAAAATAAGGGGAAAATGATAGAATGATGGAAATTTAACTAAATGCTACTGATCCCTTGGGAGGCAGGAATATACTTGGTTTAATTACAGAAACTTAGACTGGCACATCCCTAAACCTCAGAACAATGGCTGGATATGAGGGTGAGGGATACTGGCAGTGAGTCAGCCTGCATGTTGTAGCAATTTCCTACAAATTTGTTTTTGAATTTACAGTGCTTGCGTGAGGAGCACTTCTCTTTTTCACAAAAGGAGAAAAAAGACGCGTAAAGACAAGTATGATGGCTCCTTCACCAGAGGCCCTTCGTTTCCAAAATGAAAAATGTGCACTCCTATAGGTCACCTTCCTGTTTTTTTTTGTTTTTTTGTAAAAAACAGAAATAATTAGAGATAGTGATAAATTGCTAATTTAGTATGACCTATCAGCTTTTAGTATCTACAGATCAGTGCCAATGACAAATCCCTCACAAAAGTGACAGTTCTAAATGTGAATAATATATAAATGTATATAATAACATTTTACAAGGGCATGGATTACGTGTTCTCAGCAGAATTATGACCCATGAAGTTGAAACCTTTCATGCTGACAGTGTTTATATTCCAGCCCTCATTCACGCCATCCATTGTTCTGAAGGCTCGAAAAATGCCTTGAACTCTGCCAAAACAGGCTGCCTCACCGAGGTGATACACTTCACAGTGTTCAGAATTAATTGCCTTGACAAGGAGGGCTTGATGTTCTGCTCTCTGAATCCAAAAGGTTGGGCTCTTTAAAAACATTGTGATGATTTGGTCAGGGAAATCAAGCGATGATAAAATGTGTGCTGAGGAAGTTGTGAGGAGGCAAAGAAAGCCTTAAAGTGGCCCGTATATTCCCCTGAGGTACAGTGAAGATTGGTGAAGCAGAAAAAACATACCACAGATAAAAGAATAAAAGACAGCCAGGAAAGAAATTGTTATGGTCTCCCCTCAAAGACAGTTGTGAGGCTGTTGTGTTTATCATCCATTTTTTTTATCCTGACAACTAATATTAAACTATTTCAATGTTTAAAGGGGTAGTTTTGCAAAAATGAAAATTCTGTCATAATTTACTGATTGTTAGGATAAACCAGGAAAGTGCACAAGGAGCAAGAGGAATAAAGATGTGTAGAGGAAACTCAAGGAGCTGAAGTGTTCTCTCTTACCTGGCTTGTAGGACATGCCTGGGGGGAAGAGGAAGCCCTGCTGGGCTGCCGCGGCTGCTGCCAGAGTGCGCTGGTCATGTGGAAAAATGGGGATCATGAGCGGAGGCATGTGACCCTGGACCTGCTGAACACAGAGAGAGAGGAGATCACACGGGAGCCTAGCACAGCCTGACAGCACCGCTCATATTCTGACCCCGATCCATCTCACACACGCTCACCAAATACCTGCACTTAATGCCCACCAATCGCACATTAGCGCTTCAAAGTGGCTATCGCACACACATAAACAGTAGAGTGTTTATTCTTATTTGTATCATAAACAGCGTATTAAGGTTGTTTGGGTAATATCTACATACAGTACGCTACTAGATTGAAACAGAAATGTCAGGTAGACATTCCTAATAAAACTTAATCATGAGACTGACAGAAAATGTGGATCCTCTCAGAAATACGGCTCTTGTCTCTTGTTCTTGGAAGGTCATTTATATACATGATAAATGCCCAAGGGAGGCCGGTAATTTACAGCACCTGTTTTCAGCTGTGAAAAAGATGGAATGAGCCCAAAAGCTTGTGCATTTCTGATATTTCATGTATAACGTCAACACCTGGCATCGCGTGTGGTGCCTTTCAAATGCTCTCAAACATCTTTATTCCTGCTTTATTGCAAAATAGAGAGAACGTTAATGGCGTGCATAAGGATAGCATTAGCTCTGTGTAAAAGCAAAAACAGACACGCTGAACTAGAGACAAAGAAAAAGAGAGTCTGTGTGTATTTAGGGATCTGAGCGGCTTCCCATCGAAGTTTGAAAACACATGTTTGCGGAGTGTTGGCCGGACCCAATCTTGCTGTCATTCTCTGCTTCCTGCCTGTGGGTGATGGGCTGCAGTGGCGCTACCGTGGGCCAGGGCAGAGTTAATGCAGTCGAGCCGGCTCACCTCTGGGGAGCCCAACCGGAGAACGGGTTAATAAAGGTCGGCCCCCCCAAAATAAACACATTATAGAATGTTTCTCCATTCATCGCTCTTTAAAATCAGCCTGCAATAAAAACCGGTCTGGACGCAATTACCGCTGCAGCATTGGGGCATGAAATCAACCTGCTCTGAGAAACCACTTTCTGCTCTGCATTTCTCGCTGAGGTCTGCGCGATCTCCGTCTTTTTAATGCCGCTTTCGCCTCTTAAGCGCCTAATGTTAGAGATCAGTAGGGCTTGTTCCCCAGGTGCTAAACAAGTGTTCAGGTCCACTTCAGTGATTCGGACTAAGTGAGTTCTCCTAAGCAAAAATAAATAGAAAAAAAAATGCACTTTTCCATTTACAGAGCTTTGCACTTTAAAAAGTGCATCTACAGAGTTGAGACTGTGCCGAAGTGAAAGAACTGCGTGTTTTTGTTTTTAATTTTACATGTGTGACAAAAAATGCTCTTTAACATGACCTCATGGATGTGTTTGTGGAAATGGGTTACTTGCATGTGAGGTGAATCAAAATGAAAGTGGAGTGAGAGGGGCTATTACATTGAAAAGATAAATAAATAGTCACCAACTACGGTCTTATACTACCTCAGATACATTTAAGTGCTTTAGAAAAATGGCCCTGACCATGTAAATTGTTCTCCTTCAGAGGGCCGCTAAGGTCAGTCACATACATAATTGCCATTAGCCTTATTCACATTACCCTTGCAAAACGAATCAGTCTAAAGCCGCAGTATTACACAGAACAGCTGCATTTAAAGTGGAACCAAAATACAACTGTTCCTTAACATGTCATTTCGCATAGTCCTGCACAGAGGCTCACATGTACAATGACAGAAACACCTGGTCTGCCATGCTTTATCCCATCTGTTCCTAAAATATATCATCAATGTCTTATTTAATTCAAATCTAAATCATTTAAAATAACCTAGAATTAGACATCATTTGAAACAAACAAACTGACTAACAATGCTAACAATAACTCCGCTAATCAGACAGACTCCCCTAATGCTGTTTCAAAAGGTGCAAACAGCAAGAGAAAAAGGGAAGGTACGAACAGATAAATTGCCCTCAGTTTGAGAGGTCGTGATTTGCAGTAATGAGGCCTTTACATTAAAGTTTAATTTACACACGCCACATCTGTGAGTGGCAAATCAAATAAGCGTCCTTAAAGTGGGGACTAATAGTGAAGGTTAGCTTTCAAGCCTGTCAATTAACGTACACTGGTAGAGCTGAGCAGACAATGCAGATAAAGATTTAGAGATGATCACTGGCAATTTGCTTTGACTGCTAATAGACAGAGAATGGAATAAAGTGCCTGCACTTAGAAAGATGGATTTTGATAAATTGCATATTGCATTCTGCATTGAAGCTCGCTTATTATATGCGTCAGTCTCTTATTCACTGGATCTATTTGTCTCTCTATGTCTGTCGCTCTGTGTCTTTATATACACAACATGCTTGCATCCATGCATGCTTACACATGAGAAAATTTATACCAAACTAACAGTAGAAATCAGTAATAGATTTATTGTTTTTATTATAAAATGTATATAAAATATAAAATGATAACTATGATAAACTAATATAAATATTAGTTACTATTAATATAAAATTATTATTTAATTATTCTTAATATTATCATTCATATTAATTGAATGTTATTGAATAATTTTTCCTAGAAATGTGAATATATTTAATTGATATTTTTCTATATTTATTATTTTATTAATTTCGCATATTTATCCATTCATAGAAGCATTTAATAAAATGAATTAAAACCCAGAACTTGATAGACACAACCAAAAATAAGAATTCTTAACAAATTATATATACATATTTATATTACCACAAAATTATTAATAATTATATTTTTATTTTTTTATTAATTTATTATGTTTATTAATTAATAAATTGATTGAAATTAATTAAAACACAGATATTCCTTAATAGAATCATCTGATGCTGCTCCGCCACCATAAACGACTGAATTTCACTTTGTATTGTGCCTCATAAAGCAGTCTGGTTCACACAAATGTATTTATTGCATTGTAAACTGTATAGTCAAAGAAGTTGATCCACATATGTATATGGTATGCATGGTATGTATGAACATGCACGCCCGTATTTGTGTATCTGTGCCCTGATATTTTGCCCCTCCCTCCGTCAGTGTGCCAGGCGGCTGGCTGCCTGCAGCATTAGTATTGCCAGTCAGATCTTCAAGAGCGTGAAAGAATGAAGTGGCGCAGATGTGAGGAGGAAAGCTCAGGCCTCTGGAAGCTCTGAACCTCATAAACTCAGCTCATTGTAGGCCTGCCTCCTATATCTGCCCTTTGTCTTATCAAATCCTTAGAACCGGAGGATGGGATAATGCCATTTCCCGCCATCTGCCCCAAAGCTTCATTAAAGATACATGAACGAGCCCCATCTTATGAGGAACAGGTGCTATTGTTTGTCCCCGAAGACCTGCTGTGGCGAGGATGTAACTCGCGGTACTTGAGGAAGAGCATCTGTAGCAATCAGTCAGGCTGTGTAGCTGGCAGCCTCTTTCTCTCTTCACACGGCCGACCAGTTCATGGGGGTGTAGAGACACATAGAGAGAGAGAGAGAGGCCTCTTCACCTTCAGCGTCTCACATATATCATCAGTTCAGTGCAGCTGATGAAGTCTGCGGTGATACACAGCACAATCTGTCTCTCTGTCAGGGATACACACATCAGCCGGCCGTGTGTCTTCGCTACTGTCCCCTGCCCTTAGATCAGGCATTCATTTACCCTCCGTTAAGAACACAGGCCATGTCGGGAAGCTTTGAAACTGTAGCTTGTCAACCAGGGGTGGATTTAGTGAATTGGGGGCCCCAGGCAAAATATAGGAATGGGGCCCTATATATTTGCACACATTTTCCTACATCAACCTTGAAGTTCCTTTTTTGTTGTGATGCTTGCTGCTGCACAATGCTGCCCCATAGTTGTGTCAAATGTTTCTACATTTTTCATGTGCATGTTATAATGGCTTTCTTTCATGTCTGAGAGTAACGCAATTTCAATTCTCTGTGTGTATGTGCTGTACATGTGGAAGAATTGACAATAAAGCAGACTTGAAACTTGAAACTTGACTTGCACAATGGTGCCCCATAGTTGTGTCCAATGTTTCTACATTTTTCATGTATATGTTATAATGGCTTTCTTTCATGTTGTAGACCACGAAATAGCAACTGATGTACAGTTGAGATACAGGTTTTCACAAAAACAAAATAAATAATAAAATGATAAACCTCACAATTGAGCGTTTAAACCAGGGGTGATTGCAAAGGCTGTCTAATTCTAAACTTTAAAATACATTTATTTTTAATTATTTTAACTACAAATTTAAATAAAACTGAAAAAAATAAAGAAAAGGCAATTATATATTTACACACCTAAGGATTATATCAACCAAAAAAGTAACTGCGAATGTGTCCTCTACTTGGTTCCTTCTCATAAATGAGTAAGCGGCATTTAAAACAATTGCTTTTGTTTTCCATAGGAAAAGGTCATTCAAAAATATGAGAGTGGGTAGATGAAAATATTTAAGTTTAATGCAAATTACTTGAACTGACCAAATTATTATATAATTCCAAATTTGAGAATCATTTTAATAAAAAAAATTTCTTTACTAAAAAGGCATTTAAGCATTGCTGTTTTTTTCATACAGTAAAAATTACATTATAGTCATTCTTTGCAGTTTTGTCATCTGCCGCTTTAAACATTAAGCTCTTTAAAGCAAGATGATTTCTGATCTGCTGTCAATCTTTTTATCATTCATCAGTTGAAAAAAATAGCTATAGTATAGTTGTGGTGTGAACTTTGCTATTCTCATAGAATTAGAAAGATTATAGATTATTTATAGTCTAAACTTTATAGTTATCGCTTTTTGGTATGAACGGGCCTTAAAAATTGTATAATTTAAACCTATCT
Organism: Sinocyclocheilus anshuiensis; assembly: GCF_001515605.1. NCBI lineage: Eukaryota > Metazoa > Chordata > Actinopteri > Cypriniformes > Cyprinidae > Sinocyclocheilus > Sinocyclocheilus anshuiensis. Next base: position 414,597 of record NW_015540872.1, on the reverse strand, counting down.
TTCATTGTGATGATGGCCGTTTGCCTGTTTGGCTTCCTATTACTATAAATTATTTTTGTTAGTTTTTACAAGCTGTTGAAAGAGGTGAACTTGTAAATAACCTGGCATTTAGTTCTGTAACTAAAAGCGAGTTAGGTGTGTGTTTGGGTGTGTGCGCATGTTGTTTGTTGGTTAAGTGCATGTGATCCTCTTCATTGTGTTGTTATGGAAAGGGTAAACAAGTCAGAGACTGATAGAGAAGATATTATCTGACCCCTCCATCCTGATTGCTATGCTGTGCTTCATGTATCTAGGTTTTCATCTGCTTTTGATTCTGATCTTCAGGGGAAAAGGAGTTTCTGGTAAGGATGGTTGCACTGATTTGATTTGGAGATCCATAAGTCAAAAGTGCAGCTCATGAGAATTAGGGATGCAGCGATTAACCGGTTTCACAATTAACTGTGCTTTAAAATGTCACGGTTAATTAATCGTAAAGGCTCCGCTACACCGAGTGTTTCTGTTGCACAGAATGGAACAGTTGCAATGTGCGCAAAACGAAAACAAAGTTACACTAGCGGTGCACCAGCTTTAAATGTTGTGCTTATCAGAGACACGGAGGCTACTACACACACTAGATTAACTATGACAGAGGAACCAAACAGCGATCCTTTATTTCCACCAGAGAAATGCCTGAAGTCGATAGTGTGGGATCATTTTGGGTACACCAAGAATGACCAGGGTGTCATTTAAATATTGCCGTAAAAACTGCTGCTAAAGAGCGAATACACGGCTTTAAACTATTTTAATGCACGACGTGAAGGCAAGACTGACGCGAAGCTTAGCTTTGACGTGTTAGCTCAGTGTTCTGCCCACTTCAGATCAGATAGATGAAATAGTGTGGTAAGATCACATTTATTTGAGTTAATGCGCACAGCGCGATCTCCGATCTCACAAACCAAAATAATAGACATGATTTTCTCAGGCCACATGTAAAATCATATGAATTATTATAAAATTATTAAAATGAATACGTATGGATGACAGTTGATTACAATGATAGTTCAGTTTATTCCCCTCATTATTAATAGTTTCCCCTGTGGGATAAATAAAGTTAATAGTCCTATATCAATAATACTTATTAACATTGTTATATATTATCCCTTTTATAGTATTATGCATAAGTCAAAAACCAACAAGATTTTTTTTTTTCACCGTTTCCAGTTTTCTGCCTCAGGTCCAAAAGAAACGTAAAAACTGTACAAACTGAAAACACTAAATACTTTTGTGATCTATTTTCATTAGTTATTTTCAAAAGGGAAATACTGACATGGATGTTTACAGATCAGAGGTCACCTTTTTAATTCCAATTGGAGAGATAGACATTTGTTTGTCTTTATTATTATTATTATTTTGTGCTGTATTATTGGTTACTGTGTTATTTCTGTTTCTAAAGGCAGCAATAAATAGCACTTTATTATCTAAAGAGTGTCCATGTGATTTTATACATTAATAATTTTGTGAAATGAATAAATGCATAATAATCGTCATAATCGTGAAACCGTGATTATTCCTCAGACAATAATCGTACCAACAAAATCTATAATCGTTGCATCCCTATTCAGATGGATGTCGTGGTAATAAACACTGTAAACAGCAACCGTTCGCGTGTCAGAATATATGAAAAAACATTTTAGGGGGCCCTTGGCTTTTGGGGGCCCTAGGCGGTCGCCTACCTTTGCCTAATGGGTAAGTCAGCCCCTGTTGTCAACCTACTCGCAATTTAAAGCAATTCAACTACAGTTAATCTACAATTCTACAAACAAGTTACACTGAAGAAAATTTGGTGTGGTATTTTCACTCAATTAATTACAAAGAAATGACAAATAACACTTTGAATTAAACAAGAAATTTTGAAGTAGAAAGACTGAAATATTTTCAAGTAAAACGCAGTACAATAATGTCTGTTTTATTTACATTTTCGAAAACCCAAGATGATTAATTTATATTAAATTACATCTTTTTAAAACAATAATATAATAACACTATTTATATTTAAATAGATCAATATTTAAGATATATTTTATTTTCCTTTTGCAAAAAGCAAAGAATTATTTGGCACAAAAACAATGAAAAACTCATAAGGGTGAAAAAACCTGAATATATAAATTCACACTAAAATTAATCAAAGCTAATAAAGAAAAATAAAAGCTACAAAAATTATTTGACTAAAAATATTTGCAAATAATATTTATATTTAACTAAATATTACTTCTAAATATTATATAAATTTTTTAAATAATATTTTTGTAAGAAATACATTATTTTCTATATGTCACAACTAAAAAGAAAATATAAAAGACTTACAGCCTTTCATCTGCATAAGAAAATGAGGCTTCAATGTTGATTTTTGTTCATTCAATTTAATGAACAATTCAGTTTACTGAAATGAACTAGATGGTATGAGAAATGAAATATGTTGGATTAATACTTGCACATGTAATACTGTGAAAAAATAATGTTTTGTCATCATACACCGAGGAAAAAATAAGTAGTGCATTGCTGGAAATGCTACTCTGTGTAGAAAACAGCTGAGCTACAATCACGCTACTGATCACTAATTCCCAACACTGAACGCAGACTTGTCAGCAGTGGGTTGTTTAAACACAATGTGAGCTCGCTGTAGGTTGAATGACCGAAATAAAAGGAGGAGGGGAGACCCCTGAAGTAAATAGGGAGCTATAGATTAATCAATGTTGTTAGTGGAAATGTTGACATCAGCACTTAGCTTCAGTAATGGTTTACAGCAGCAACTAATCCTAAGGTCAGACAGCCCAGCCTATCCAAGGAGCTGCACTGTACGTGGATTACTGTGTGCTTCTAATCCAGCAGGTGCACTAATATGTTTATGCCCTCCTGCAGTGGCCTATGTAGCTGTAAATGTGTATTTGCTGCCATTTCCTGACCCAGTCTGTCACACAAGCGCATGGAAAATGGAGATGTACAAGTCATTACCGTGCTCAATAGGGCCCCTGTCAGCACCCATGCTCCTCGCTGTCTTTTAAAGGGTGCCGCTGGGCTCAGGAGACGTGCGCCCCTATACCTGTCCCCAACTCCCTTTAAAATGAAAATAGAGATTGATCTTCAAGGAGCATCACTCTGGGATTCTTTCCCCTTTTAAAAGGAAAAGAGGGGGAGTTGTTTTAACATGTCCAAAATGCCTTTCAGTGTTTACGAGATAAGACGGAGATGGGGAGGGGTGGCTAACTTCTCTTCTTTTTACATTTTTGGAAGGAGCCAGAGAGCCTCTGGAGCCCTAGTTTAAGCATTTATCGCCAGCCACCCCATTTTTTAAAAGCCGAAGGTGAGGCCATACCAACTTCCCTCACTTGTGGCGTATTTTGGTCCAAATTTGCAGCCATTTCCCTTGGACATTACCGTTTCTCGTTAAAAGTCTCAAAGAAAGGCTCTAACATGGGGGTGTTTTAAATTTAGCAGGAGTGAAAACAGCTTTCACTGTTACTGTAAGTACCGATACGTCACACGCTCTTGCCCTCGCTTGACGCTGCCAGAGCCAAAATGACTGTGAAAGAAAACCACCTTAGGGGATCCATTTTAAAGTGAAGCGATTCTAGAGGCCCTGGCAACCGCGCTCAATCCGCCTGGTGAGCCCCAACAGCGCGAACTTCACACCCGCTACTTTGTGAACATACTCAGCGAGCGCTTTCAGGAAACTCACCAGCAAAGAGAGAGCAGGAGAGAGAGAGAGAGAGAGCTCTTTGCTGAATGAAACCACTTCTGCACTCGGGAGTTATTATTCTGTTCTGAAGAGGTCAATTTTTTAAACAATCCCATAGATCCCCAAGTACACATTACTCCCACGTCACAGGTCATTTATCAGTTAACCGCACTCCTCCAGCACACGGCGGCTGCAGCTTTGAGCTCTAATCCCACCCACGCACACACATAAACCCACGCTCACGGGGCCGTTATCAAAGCGCAAGATATTCTGCTCAGCCGCGCTTCAGCCCCTGATGACAATCGGGCCGTGTGGATCGATAGGGCTGAGTCGGACTTTGATCCCCGCTCTTTCTGTCAGCGCCGGGCCGGAATTAAGACCAGGCCTCCACCTTGGTGCCACAGACTAAACGCATTGTTCTCCTCTCTCTGCTCTGTTAGCGAGGAGTTCTGCAGGAGGCCCTCATCAGCCACACAGATACAGGATGAGGAATAAAGAGGCTTTGTGCGGCGGCTGTGGCTCTGACCTGGACCGACACGCCTTCGACAATCCACTAGCCCACAGACTCAAAGGCTTATCGGTCGATGAACACCGTGTTTTCTTGCTTTTATTCTCTCTTTTGTTCTGTGTGTGTGTGGCTGTTTTTTTAAACAGGTAAAAGATTAACCTTCTCGATACTGGAACAGGACAACTAGCAAACAGTGCGTTCATGTGTATTTGGATGTATGTTACGCCACTGCTGACAAAAGACTCCAAGTTGACAGAGGACAAACGTATTCTGAGGACTCAGAGCATGTGCGCGCGTGCGAGTGCCGAACGGGGCAAGGTGCACAGAAACCAGACACTGGCCCACACTTGGCTCGTCTGGAGAAATAACCAATAGATGACTTCTTGTTCCGCTAATTCCTTACACAGTAAAACAAGCCCTCTTGGAAATGAGCCATTCCAATATGTCTATATTAAGTCCGGGGCTGTTAAAAGCAGAACGGCCCCTTCCTCCCCCACCCTTCGCCTTCCACTTCAGCTTTAGTTCAAGTCCACCCTGGAGTTTATGGCAAAAAAACAAGCATACGATACACACACACAACTGAGCACCGATCTCCGAATTTCATGCTCAATTTGCCTTAATATTATTAAAGGGATAGTTCACCTGAAAATAAAAAAAACGCTGTCATTTTTTTAACTTTCTTTCTTCTGCAGAACACGTATGCATGAAAAAATATATTTTGAAGACTTCTGCCCATACAATGACCCATTTTTCTAAATATCTTATTTTTTATTCATACAGGTTTGGAATGACATGAGGAAGAGTAAATGATGATAGAATTTTCCATTTTGAACAAACTATCCCTTTTAAACTCCTAGTGCTGCAATACTGTACCTGTATTTCTTAATCACTACAATATGCTGATCGTAATTTATGAGTAATCAAATGAGCGTGCTTAATATTACAAGGTTAGAAGTGAGGCTCATGCTGGGATGCTGAAATTAGTAAATTAGTTCAGTACAAAGATGCGGGGGGGGGGGGTTTATTCC